>NC_051183.1:21767897-21814265 GCF_013339695.2 Rhipicephalus sanguineus | reverse complement strand
CTCAAGGAAAGATTCAGGGAACTTGCAACAATGTAAAGAAACGCAGCGATTGCCTGTTGCCAAACAGTAAAGAAACTATACTACATTGATTATTGAGTCAGCAAGGATTCATAATCTTGGGCCGAGATTGCGTTAGTGTGTCATTACACTACTTGTCAAAGAAATAACTATTTTTCTGGACGCAGCTGTGCTGCGCATGTGAAGTTTTTCTTTTTAAATTATAAATATGTGTGATCTGAGTCCAAAAAACACTTAAAAGATAGCGACCATCTGTGTCCCTTTGTCCTGTCTTCACTACTCTCTGCAATAAAACGTAATGGTTAAAGGGAGCCGTTCGGCGAACTAACAGCTTGTCACTATAGTGGGTTAGTAGGCTTGAGGCGCTCCACGTTGACTATGTCGCGCCCTCGACGGGCATGTCCAAAAGCTGGTTCGATGGGTTCGATCAGGTAGTTGACCGGTGATGTGCGCTCGATGCCGGTAGGGGCCTTCGTATTTCGGCAGTAGTTTTGAAGAGAGGCCAGTTGCAGTGGTAGGGACCGAGAGCCATACGAGCGCTCCGGGACTAACGGGGACTCAGAAGTGGTGGTGCCACCGTGAAGGCTCTTCTGCCGATCTTGTTCGTGCGTTGTAAAGGTCTTTGCAAGCTGCGACACTCTTCAGCAAGCCTGGCTGGTCAGAAATAGGCGCACACTCAGATGGATCCGGCTTGTAGGGTAGTAGCGTGTCAATGGTGTGCGACGGGTGCCTTCGTACAACCGGAAGAAGGGTGAAAAACCAGTGTGTCTGAGGCGGTATTATAGGTAGGTGACGAAGGGCAGAATGGCATCCAATTTGTGTGATCGGCGGCGACATACATTGAGAGCATGTCGCCGAGCGTGTGGTTAAAGTGTTCGGTTAGGCCATTCGTCTGCGGGTTGTAAGCAGTAGTTTTGCGGTGAACAGCAGGCACCTTTGAGAATGACTTCGACGACTTCGACAAGAAGACACGGCCTCGATCGTGAGAAGCTTCTAGGGTGGACCGTGACGCAGCATGAATCGTGTAGCAGGAAGGAGGCAAAATCGCACGCTGTAGCCGCTGTGAGGGCAGGGTTTCGGCAGATGCGTTAGATGGTCAACGGCGATGATGGGCCAACGTTTACCAGCCGAGGTCAGAGGAAGTGGTCCATACAAATCGATGCCCACGCGCCCAAACGGATGGTTAGGGCAAGGTAATGGTTGTAGGACCGACTGGTGACACGTGCGTTGAAGGTTTTCGGTTGTTGGCAATCGAGGCAGGAGAGGACGAAACTTCTGCACGTAACGGTACATCCCTCGCCAGAAGTATCGTTGTCGAATGCGGTGGTAAGTTTTGGATACCCAGAGTGCGTGCATTGCGGATCAGGAGTGGAAGGACTCGCATATTTCAGCACGCAGACTTCGGGGTATCACAAGTAGCCACTGGCGGCCGTTGGCGTTGTAATTGCGTCGGTGCAGTAGGTTGTCACGAATGGCGAAATTGTGGGCTTGACGACGCAACGGGCGAGTGGTTGGTGTTGCCGTCGGATCAGTGAGCAAGTCTATCAGCGAGGTGATCCATTTATCCTTGCGCTGCTCGGTAGTGATGGTGGTGAACGTCGATGGAAGAAACAGCAATGTGAGATACTGAGGCAGGAGGCATTGGCGTCAGGCAAGGGGGAGCGCGAGAGGGCGTCGGCAATCAGCATGCTGGCGTCCGTTGCGGTACAGCACGCGGATGTCGTAGTCTTGCAGGCAAAGTGCCCAGCGGGCGAGACGGCCCGAGGGATCCTTCAATGATGACAGCCAGCATAGTGCATGATGATCGGTGACGACATCACATGGGCGGACCATAACAAATAATACATGAAATTTACTACTTTGAAATTATTAGAGAAATACAAATGCAGAGGTTCATTATTCACATAAAGGCCTATTCTACAGCAAATATGAACAAACTAAGATGTTCACAGAAGTAACCATAGCGTCCCAAATTTGACTAATTTTCACTAACGCAGCGTTTGTCGTGAATTTTTAAAAATGCATAATTTGCTCAGAATTCCATCAAATTATGAGAGCTATTTCTTCTTCACTTCTACTTATGCTAAATAGAAAGATATTTGTAATGTATAGCTTCAGTAGCTGCCAGCATGGTTGCGAATTTCAGAAACGCACTCTTCGTAAGATGGTCGTCGTCAACCGGCGACGCTCGTCGAATTTTCCTGTGTTCAAAAAAATTTTTATGTGAAAACAAATTGCGATTTCGTGCTGTGCAGTCATATGTGCACAACATACAAAATTATCAGGAAAATCGGAAACATCAAGTATACACCTTTTTTTTTATCTTTCGTGGAATCGACCATTGTAAATGATGTTATCTCTGTGAAAACACTTGGGTTCAGGTGATATCTTAAGTATCTGCGTGATTTCTAGAAAAGTTAGTCGTGAGTTCAGCACTGCTATGTGCTCTTTTCTTGAGTAGCTGTGCTATCCTGTCAAGATGTTTAACAAGTAACAACGCACTTGAATGTGGATTCTTCTTTGTGGCAAAAGAGCGCAGACAACGGGACGAAGAACATACAGGGCACAGAGCTGACTATCAACTGATTTCCTTATTGGAAAGTCTGAGAATCTGTAGGCAGGCGAGCAAAAATCGAAAAATGGCACAAATGCTATCAAGTGACTCGGCCGCCCGGCTTTTTTTTGGATAGGGTTTACAAGATGCGGCAGAAGCCGATTTCATTAAAACATAAACACAAGCAAAAAATGGCAAAAAAAGAACAATGACATGGTGGTCAATACCAAACTGATTAAAACTGCTAAAAGTCTGACATTCATAAATCAGCAAAAACGAAGAACCAGGGTCTGAAAAAAAAAGGTTTTTAAGCAAGTGACAGCAAGGCTAGAAAACTGCAACCACTAACAATAAAACAGAAAACAAAACAAGAAAACAAAACATGTGACAACAAGCTTAGTGATCACAATTGAGGCTCATGGCAGCTAATTTCTTCGTCAAATAGTGCTAGTGATAGCGCGCTAACGCAAGCTGCTCCCTTTTGTGAATTATGTGCGCCTCACAAATTTGTGAGCACATTACTCCCGATATTTCATGAGAACTTGCACATTGTCAAGCAATGGGGAGCAGCCGCATGATGTACAATGCCAGGTTTCCTGCCTGTTGTTGCTTTTAAAGATTTGGCATGTTCACGCATTTTGTAATTTATGCATCGTCCGGTTTGTCCTACATATGATTTTCTGCATGATAATGGAATGTCATAAATGACGTTCTTCACGCATTCAATGAAATGATTTCTGTGCTTCTTGTCACAGCAAAAGGATACTGTTTCATCCCTGTTAACTAGCCTGCATAGGGAGGCCAGATGGTTTGGAATGGAGCACAAAACTCTTATGCCTACTGTGCCTGCAGTCTTCTTCAACCTATGAGAGAAACCGTGAATGTAGGGAACGTCAGCCAAGGGAGAGCGAGTGTGCTTGTTTGGCCTGTTATTTCTGGTAATTCTAAGAGTGACGAGCATCTTTTCAGCTAGGGAGCTCAAAAGAGCACTAGGGAACCCCGCGCTCCTCGAGCGTTCCACTTGAATCGTAAAAACTTGTTTCCGTCCACTGAGGGCATGATCGGATGAGGCCGTTTCTCATGGCAGAATAGCCTATTCTGGAGTCCATCCAGGAGTCATGCATGGAGTACCATTTGAGTAGCGAAAGGATGCTGTTATGCAGCGTTACATCAAAGAAGCTGACCGAGCTAATTGGCCTGTATATGATAGCTGGCCTATCTATGACACCACAGCCCTCAGAAGTGCTGTATAGCGGTTTGTTTTTATGTTTTGATCAAAGCAGCATTAAGCCAAGGCTATGGGGTTGGGCATTGAATACACGTGGATTATTCAAGTAAAATGGTAAAAATGATATCACTATTTCGAAAGAGAAAGTCATCAATCATAAATTGCAGCATCTGTTGATGTGTTGCGCTAAGCTGTTTCGCTTCAATGCCAAACTACATTTTCACACTCTCTCTTGCAGGTTTCAAATACAGCAACTGTACCACCACAACAGTGCAGCACAGGAGAGCCTATTGTCAGTGCCGCGTCGAGAAATTAAATAAAAAAGCACTTACTCCTGGAAACTTCTCGTATCATCTTATTGGTTTGTTTGTGATTATAAAACTGCACTTTCATGGGAATTGAATCAACTAGCCCCATTTATTGTCCTATTGAAACTAAATAAATTGACAATGTGGAGCTTGTTTCCAAATGCCTGCATCATAGGCCTACAAGATTACTTATTGGCTTCAAAATACTCTTACATGTAAGAACGCTGTTGATATAGTCATTGCTGGAAATGTTCTGCTGATATTTTTGTTACAATCCTCTAAGCCTACACACTTTTGTATTGTTAACCACAAAAAGATTTATTGACCTGTGTGCAGCAAACATGCTGTTTGCAGGCATAAGGCTGCAATACGCTGAAACTCATACATCAGAATTCTACACACTAACAGCAGCCAATTCCTTGTAGACCCTCATTAGGTGTGCATGAGAAAGCGCATTAGACTGGCAAAAGACAGTCTAATGATTCTGATGTCTAAAGACATTAGTCTCTTTATTGAAATACATTAATTTTTTTTTTCTGTGAGATTAGCTGATACATGCTCCTGTGTTAAGTAAGATGCAATTTTTCTAGTTCATGAAGTTGACTGACGTTATCAAATGATGTAGCAAATTTTCATCAATAGTTGCTGCAAATAGCTAACATGCACGGTGGAAATTTGCTAACTTACAAATACTATTTTCCTGCATTTAGTAACTAAGTAATAACCGTCGTGGTAGTAATGTTACTAGCTTAGCTTACTACCTTCCAATAAGTAGTAACAGGAACTAGTAACTGTCATGGTAGTAAATTTACTAACTTTCTGTTACTACCTTTGGTATGTAATAGCTGCAGGTAGTAAATGACATGGCAGTAACTTTACTACCTTGCCGTTTACTACCTGCAGTTACTACTTAGGTAGTGAATGTTGTGACAGCAATTTACTACCTCAAAGTTAGTAAGTAGCACTACCTTTTCTTTTAAGAGTGGAATGATGTGTCTTGTAGTTAATATTGTTTGGGACACAATTGCAAGGAAAGTGCAAACGTTCAAAGCCAAATTGCTAAGGTAGCTTGCTAGAAAATAACAAGTGGACTGCCCCCTTATTTGTTTTGAAAGGATAAGTTCATGAGATTCAATTAGCTTAATCTAATCCAATAGCAGCTTTGAAAACCACTTTAGAGAAACTACTGCCGAGATCCTTTAGGGGGCCATTATGTGCACAGGTGCTGAAGTGGAACACGTGGAGGTTGAAAATTGAGCAATAAAGAATATGGCATGTATTTTAGGGTGATTTTATTTTTACCTTCGTTATTTTGTTCACACAATGCCCTATTACTCCAACAAGAGAGCATATAGGTGAAGAACCCTTGCAATGCATCCTATTGTATATGTAGTGATGCGTGTGCTCTGCAGGTGAGAAAGACAATGGGGACATCAATGAACATCAATGTCTAGTGGGTCTTTGGGATTTTGCCGAAGACATCATGTTTGTCCATGATGAACCGGCAGTGCAACCACACACGGACATAGGAAAGAAGGCACATAACACAGTGCTGTGTTTCGTGTACCTTTCCTCTGTGTGTGGTTGTGCTGCTGGTTCATCATGAAGGACAACCAACTAGCCCAAGTTTCAGTCTTGCTAGACATGTTTGTGCCTGCTATTTTTTTTTTTTTGTGTCAACAAGCTGTCCTCCTACTCTTGTAGAACTTCTCACTGTCTTGTGTTTGCGTTGTAGCGTGACAATATTCTCTATATTTTCTCTCATGGCTCTAAGTTTCATTGTTCTGCTCAGTATGCAGCTGCGCAGCAGCATAACATGTTCCTTCATTCACTTAGTGCACTAAATACTGGCATGGGTACTCGAAGAAATGGCACAAAATGTAACAACAATTAGCGGTGCCAGGTGGAACACCTAAATGCCACAGTTCTACAGTAATGGGTGAAGGGAAGGGCTTGAAGCAGAGAATGGAAATAAGGGACCCATGCATACATAATTAAGTGCCAGGCTGGCACAGTGATGGATTTGGACTCGATGCCTGACTAACTTATTGCAAATATATGTCTCAACACTGCAAGGGAAAGGTCATGTTTTGAAATGGTACCAGAAAAATAAATACATTTCAGGTCTCAACATTTAGTGAAGGACAAATCTTGTACTATATGCAAATACCCTTTATGTGGCACAATGTCTGACAGATGGTGTGCCGTGGTAACTGCCACGGAAGGGGGCTGCACGTAAAGGATAATATTGAAGAATTGATCGCTAGGCAAGTTGGTAATCCATGACTACAAAGAACTGCGCGAAATAAACTGGCACAAGGAAGACGCTTGTCCGTGCGTCTCCTTGTGCCAGTTTATTTCACGCAGTTCTTCGTAAAAAAGAATAATAGCTGCACATTTAGACGTGTATGTCTGCATGCTTATGTGAGCGCTATATGAGCTGCTAATTCTGAAAAAAAAGCTGCAACACTTGCGCTTGAACTACTACAGAATGTTATTGTGTATAGCTAGTGTTGGTACTGGCAATATATCTTGTATTCTCAAGCACAGTTTGTATTAGCTGCTGTACCAGCCAAAGCTAAGGATGTTGCATGACAGCTTATATTTAAATAAAGGTGCACGTAAAGCTACATGGTATGGAACAGGGGCGTAGCCAGGGGGGGGGCATTGGAGGGCGTTCAACCCCCCCCCCCCGAAAATTTTCAATTTTGCTTGTGTATATATACACACAGACATGCAAACGCATGCACAAACATACATAAAGCATGGATGACTCCCTCCCACCCTGAAAAAAATTTCTGGCTACGCCCCGGGTATTGAACATGAGGGAGGTTGACTGGGACACGTAAAGCTCAACATTTATGGGTGTGCTATTAGTGTGAAAGCGTGCTTTTTATTTGCAGCTGTTATTTGCAATTATGACACCTACTGAGTAAAAGAATTGTTCTTCTATATCTACTATTTAGTATTTTACGTTTGCATGTCGTGTCCCATGATCCGAATCAAGCAGGATGCTACTGACTGCACATTTTTAAGACAGGTGAACATTTATTCCTAGAAGTCAAGATTACTGCCCGAGTTCAGCCACTTCTAGCATTCTGCTAGTTTATACGTTTAAGCGTTGTTAAGCTCAAAGCATATTCGACTGGATGACGTGGAGTGAAGTAATACTGGCCCTTGTCGCTCCGATCACATCTCGTAGCCAAGGAAAGAATCACTTTCACTCGTCGACAATGGGTGGAATACGAAAACAACCTTCAACCTGCTATGTTTCCCAACACAGGGCCTCCACCAGATCGCTGTTCGGCGCTGATATGTGGTCAACTGAGGCATGTTATAGAGCTTAACGTTCATGAAGCTTCAAGGTGCAAAACAAATGCATATTTAATTTGGGGTTATTATTTAGATTTAACAGCACCTATTAAATATTAGAATGTTTCAAGTTAATCTTTGCATCATTCAGTATAATTGTTCACATGATCCTTCTGAATCCTTCAGGCCACTTCTGACTTTTGAAGAAATAGCATGGTTTTATCCTTGAAAGGTGGATCATATTGTGACTTCATTCGATTTCAAGCATTGCTATTTTTGATGCGACGCTTGGCAGGAAACGTATGTTCTAACGGGTGATGCAAGCGATTTCATGCGTGCTCTTTCCGCGCCAGTCATGCACTATACGTTTCATCGTTTGTGGAAGCCAAGGGGAGCATCACTTCCAACTGTCAACAACGAACGAACCACGAGAACGAACAACCTCAGACCCGCCGTCCTCCCCAGCATGACAATCCCACGGCATCGCTCGTCCGCGCCGTCAGCCTCGAGCTCGGGAGACTGCATTCTTTTTCTGCGAAGGCTCGTTGTTCTTTCGACTCAACAACAACGTTTCTTCATCGCCTATGCTACACTCGAGAGAGAAATGAGCGCGCCCGGTCTGAAAGCTGGTCCGTCGCCTCGTACGCGCTGCACTACACCAAACCCATCAGTTGCGCGAATAAGCGATTATGTGTTTTAATCCGATTCTCTGAGATGAACCTCTACATAATACTGTCCGTATAAACGCACCGACATCAACGCGATGCTCGTGAAGGACGTGGGAGACTGTACTTCGCCAAGTAGAGATGAGATCAGCTGACTTCCACCGCCTGTACTGCGTCAAACATCGCAGAAAACTTTTCTTTGGCGGCTGGTTGCACATCAGGGCACGTTCGGCTGCTGTATGATGCCGGCAAATGGAAATGCACTCGGAAACGCGTCGTTCATTGTTCACCTCTATCTCCGTGCGGGATGCGGAAGCCGTCGGACGAGAAACATAATTCCACACACAAACTGACTGTGACAGTGTGACTGCCCGCGAGGGTTCGCTCAAGGTCGTGCACACGTATACACGCGTATTATACGCGAACGATGCCTCTCATATATGCAAAATTATAGCGTTGTAGCCGATCGTAAAATCGTCCAAGATAACATGAGGTGCATATATAAAACCGCGGAAGTCCACCCAGATCGTGTGGTGCGGTGGTGTAGTGGTTACAGTGTCTGCTTGTCACGCGGTTGGCCTCGGTTCAAATCCCCGTGGTGGAGTGTGTGTGTGTGTGTGTTGATACATGGTTTGTGACTCTCTGTGCAGTGTTCTTGTGATGTGTAAATGCATATTCATGAGTTGAAATGCTGAAGAGAACAAAAGAAAAAAAAAAAGAGGAACACTGCACGATCAACTACAACGTAGAAGAATTTCTTTTTTTTTTTCTAAAAATTTGCGAAAAGTACCGCATATATTTCGACCGCATATTGAGCCGTATATAAGCCGGACAGATTTGACCTGAAATACCGCTTAACCACATCGACGGTATGCGTTACTTTAAGCGGTCACTTTTAAACGGCCTTCTGGCAACGAGATGGCCGCGCATAGGGAAGAGCCGCATAAATTTAGGCCGCATAGGAAAGAGCCGCTTAGCCAGAGGCCGTATAAAGAAGGGCCGCATGAAAGAGCCGTATAAGTAGGCCGCTTAGAGAGCCATTTATAAGCGTCGAAAATTTGACCTACTTTCCGCCTTATATGCGTTGTTTTAAGCGGTCGTTTGCTAAGAGTGTATCACCCCTTGTTTATAAATATCTCGCTCTACCTAGACACATCGTCTCCCTTTTACCAATACACAACACGAGTAAATTTAGTTATTTGTTTAGTTACAGAATACCAGCGTTGCCTGGAATGCACAACGCAGGGGAGACAGTTTGAGCACTGCGCGTTACATTTTTGCAGTAATAAGGAACCGAACACATAAAACATATTGCATAACAATCAAATAAGAACCAGCCGCACGGAACGTAAACAAATTCGATTCGTTTGTTTGCTCACCAATTCCAACATGCCACTACCTTATCTTTTCAACAGCGCAAAAAAAAGAAATAAATAAAAAATAAGAACCGGAAACCCGAGTAGGAAACGCAAGAAGTCGTAGGTGCGCTGTCTTTTTGAGCACGTCGCATTGAATTTCGTTCTTATCACGGTATCTAGCTTTTTTACTCATTTGGACCATCTTTGGTAAACAAAGGTTCACGGTGACTCGACTTCCGGCAAACAGGTTTACGCTTTCTTTAGCTTCTTCGAAACCTACATGAACGTGTCAAACTTGCGCGTTTTTTTTTTCTGTCTCTCTCTCTCTCTGAACTCGGAGCTTCTCATTTCGTTTAGTCACAGTCGCTTCTGTTGAACGCTATTTCGTAAAGTTTAGCTGAACTACGCTCATGTACATAGTGCCTGTGATTATTTTCTCTTTTCTTATGCTTTTATTCTTTCAATTTGTCTTGCTTTTGTGTGTTTCTATACTAAAATGTTGTTGAGCGAATAGCCGGTTCTAATATATAGCCTACCTTCCCGTGTTTTTTTTTCTTTCTTGTATATAAGTAAATAAAACAAAAAAACATGGTTGATCCCTCCGCCATAGGAATCGGAATAACACGAAAGTAAAACGTGCCCTTATATAACGTTTACTGTACATTGATATAAGCGAGCTTGCACAATGTATATTGATGTCGGGCAGCTATAGCAGCGTTTAACGTGGATGCACCCACTTTGATGCTTGGTGGTACATCTCCATGCCGACGACTATCCATGTTCAATGATTAAACAAACCCTTGTGGTAGCTGTAGTAGTTAGCGGTGAAAGCGTAATCAGAGAACGAGTTGTGATAGCCAGACTAGCGTCCCATATTGGACGCAGAACTTAGTCGCCATGCTGCGGCATGTTAAAATGTGATTGAACACCACGGCCGCACTAGAGGGAAACGCAAAGCGCGTCGTGCCGCCCCGGTAGCCCGGCCGCAATTTTTCTCGGGGCGAGCGCGTAGGCGGGGAACGCGTTGTAACAGCCAGGTGAGGCAGGCGCGCGTCGCAGAGCTATTTTTGGTTTGATTAGCGTGATGCTATGAGCGAGGCCGACGCTTTTACGACGCTTGCGTTAAAGTCGCCACCTCGCGGTGTGTTAAGGCACTGACAAAATTGCACTTCTGTTGAAAACGCACCGAATGGGACAAACGTGTAACGCGTTGCAGGTACTAATCGCGGAAGCCACAGTAATGATGAATTACTTTACTTTGCCGCTCCCAGAGGGCAACACCACCCCGCCGACCGGGAGAGTGGTAGATATAAAAGGCGCGCTTGTAAAGCCTCTAGAGTCTGTGACCGTGGCGCAGTGGATAGCGCGCCCGGCATCTGTTGTTGCGGACCCAGCGGTCGTGGGTTCGATGCTCCGTGACGGAACTTTTTTTCTTTGCCATCTAATCGTGTACATTTTTTCGACGTCATTTCCGTGACGGAAATACGTCACTGAAGTCTTGGTGGACCCCGGCATAAAACACTTTCGTGTTAAAATTTTCGAGCGAGGTTGTTTGTTGACTCGGCTAAAACAAATAGCAGGGGCATAGGTGAAGTGGCTGCCGTCGTGAGCAAACAGACCTCGCCGTTGCTTCTTTCTTTCTTTCTTTTTTTAACTGCGAAGCAGTTTGAGGGACTGCCCTGTCGTAGTCTCATGTCTCGCGTTGGCGTCACGCAGGTCCCCACGTACGATACTCATAAGTCGAGCAGGGTGCACGTTTGGAACGCCAGCGCTCGCTGCCCCTCAACGCTAGCGTTGCCGACGGCTGACTCGTCTGTCCCATAAAGTTTCCCAAAATTAACTAGAGGGGACTCTGGCGCTGCGATCGTTCAGCTACCACGGGAATAATGGGTAGTACACAAATTTGCCTAGTCTTCGTGCTTGCGGCTTCAAACGTACTTGTGGCTTTGTCTATTGCTGCGTTTTGGCATTCGTTTCGGATAAAAGAGTAGACCGTTGTGAACTTAGTGACCAGGTTTGATTTGGTGAGCCTAAAGAAGTTAAAGTGGTGAAGTGGAACTGCTGACTTTCGCTGAACTTCGTTTTGCGGCAAAGCGGATGCAGCCGACGCGGAGCCAAACGGAGCCGAAAGAACGAAGTTTAGACAAATTTGTGTACTACCCATCATTCCTATGCTGGCTGAAGCGTCATGCGTTGCAGCTCCCATAGACACTAGCGCCGATGTTTCCTCTAGTAAGTATTGTAGGAAACTCTATGGTCTGTCCGAGCGAGCGAAACGCCAGGGTCTGGAGTTATGCACTGATTCAAGGGAAGGGAGAAGTGAAGGCGGAGCAGTAAACAGTAGAAAAACAGCAGAATGGAGACCATAGGACAGAATATATATGTAATCTCAAAACAAACCAGATATTCACAAGAAAAGAACAGAAAATGATATAAAGTATCACATAATAACACGAAAAGAACACAAAACAGCCGGAAGGAGCAGATAAACGTAAGAAAAAGCACAAAAAAAGCGGAGAAACACAAAATGAACACAAGATAAACACGAGGAAGGCACAGCTGGATCCGAGCTCCGCAATTCGTTCTTTCACTGGGTGTGAAACTTTCATTTGCTGTGGAACTGACTGTGATTTCTTTTACAGTCCAGATCTTAGGCGCCCGCTCCTGCGTTGAGCGACCTCGCTGTTGGCTTCGGCGTAACCGATAGACATGAAAAAAATAAAATGAGAAAAAAATGCCCGGGATGGAATGGGACTTGAACAATGGCCCTCTGCCTGACAGTCGAGTATTGTACCACAGAGCCATGCTGGCGCTTGAAACTCGCTTGCAAAAAGACCCTATCCTCTTGAGTCCAGGCTATGGCGAATTGTTCAATATATTGGACAACTCGTTGTCGTCTCGGCAAATAGTGGGTTCTGCGGTTGGAGCAGACGACAACGAGTTGTCGTCTGCTCCAACCGCAGAACCCACTATTTGCCGATGAAATCTATTTCTTTTAGTTTTTTCCCAACGTCTACTAGCGCCCTCTGTCAAGTGTGGGCAAAATCAGTGCAGCGGCGCGCCTGAAACACTAGTCCGAAATGGCAGTGGTCAGCAGTGGCGTGTTCTACGGCCCGCACTCGTCAAGCTACGTAATTTGGCTTGCATTTCTGCAGTTTGTTTGCTTGCTTCTCATTTTTAAGTACCTTATAATTTTTAAAGTACCTTTTAAGCACGTTATTTTCGCCATGTTATATGGTCCTGATGTCCAGTATATTGGGAATAAGGGCCAAGTCAAGGCCTGATGTCCAATGTATTCGACATTGCACTACATACAAACCTCAGCTTTTACTTAGCTAACCTTTAACACTTTTTGCCTACGTGGTCTATTCGAGCTATACTGAGCTTTCTGAAAAAATTCGTGCACCTAATTTTAACCCGGGACTGGGGAGGCTATACGGGCGTCATATCGGGCAAGGAATCGCGTTAACCTATGTAATAGAGCGTGGCAGAAAAGTAAAATAACCAGCAGACTTCACACAATTCTAATTGCGCAATGACTGTGTGATTTAAAGCTTCCCACCCACTGCAATGTGCTCAGACATAATTCTCCATCGTCATCAGCCGCATGCAGCGTCAACGAAGTACACATCATACCTTACAGATGTGTAGCGGGTACCTTGCTCATCTGCAGAAAGACGAATAATGGCTTAGTAGGTGCTTTCCTACTTCAGAAAAGTTATCATTTATGACGTAGTGGATACCCTGCATGTGTACTTGTATTAGTTGCCCCAAGAGAGTTTAGAACGGCCTCTAGAAATGCCGCTCTTCCAGCTTTCGCTGGGACTGTGCTGCGCGTTCCGCTCAGGCCTGGCGTTTTAGAGCGCAGCCCCCATTACTGCGTTTAGCGGCGTCGCCTTTGACGTCGGCGCAACCGATAGAGCGAACGAGGAGGAAAGAGAGTCTGTCGATATTGTCACGTGGTCGTGACGTCGACGAAGACAGCAGTCGGCGTTTTCAGAATGAAACTGTTTATTTGGCCGAACTTGTGGCCGGGAAAATGAGAACTAGAACTACAGCAATACACGCTGTACAATGATAGCGGCGAACAGGGCGTTGTCCGTCGATCAACTGACAAGCGGTCAGGTGCGTCGGTTTTTTATACAGGTGCTATAGAACTTTCCAGCGATATCGCTGGTGGCGGCGTTATCTCTCGATAAAGCTGGAACATTCGCGTGCGGCGCGAAATCTTAACAAAACGATCTACTACAATCGAGAAGTTTCTCGAACACTGCTTCGCGGACAGCCTCGAGCGTTGATAACCGCCCTTGCTGGTCAAACCCAAAAAACATCAAAATAAAACAAGAAGTGGGCGTGGCAATATCAAGAGTCACTAGCCTCGATCTAAGCTTGCTTTCTTCCTGCGTCACGCGCGCTGCCCCTTCAGTCGCAGCTCGTGCGCATGCAGGGCTGACTTAACGGGGCTGTCGGCGTTCCGCTTGGTTCGCGACGCCTGCGATGCACAGAGTGGTGTGCTTAGCATTCTAGTGCTGGCAGTTTCTGTGGCAGTATGTGACGACTGTTACATTGCTACAACTGTGGACAGCCAAAACTTCAAACATAGCAGGCGTTGCCCCAGCACGAAGCTTCGCTCAGAATTCGCATTAGCGAGTGTCGGAATCGTCGGTGAATTTTTTTTTTACTCCTCCATCCAGCGTCTGGAGAGTGGACCTAGGGTAGATGCGGGACTAGCACCGCGATACCATTTCGTGCAATAAATGTTTATTCCTCCTCCTCCTCCTCTACCACCCACCACTCCCTTTGAGCACCTAACATACGTCGTTTGATTTGTTTGCGTGTATCTTTATGTGTTTTCTTCTGTACAGTTTCTTACTGTCAAGTTTTTTACGGCACACTTTTGCACAAGGTGGTGTGTGTTTCTGTGTAGTCAAAAAGAAGCCACACACAGGCTCATGTCTTTGTACTCGTGTAAAAATGAACCATTCAAGGTGTGCGGGGGAGCGATATATCAGGATCAACGTTTAGCTACCCTACTGCTCCATTAGGCACCGCCATTTACCTAGAAAATAGGAATAAAAAAACAGTGCCCTCCTTCAGCGCAATCAACTATATCTATGGGTTATTGATTGCCTCGCTTTGCAGTTCAATCGAATCAGTCCACTTCACTAGATCTTCGATGAAAAATGACTGTGAAGACCATTAGTGAAAACGCGCGGGTATACGAGGGCCTTGGGAAGCATTATTGGCTTTGAAGGTGCCGTGGGTCGCCACTAGGTGTCGTTTCTTGCGCAATCTTAAACGTCTTCGCAACCATTATGGGTTACAAATGGCCACTCTTAGGAATAACGCTTAACTTGCGCGCTTGTATACGTAAATATACGACGACGGAGACATCGTTTTTTTTCCCCCGGCGCCCCCTGCAGTGATTCTGACGAGTGTTGTCGCACTCAAACACAGTTGAAATTTCGTAACTGTAAGAAATACACTTCGTGCTAACGACCTTCGCTTTTTTTGTTAGTTCTTCAAAATGACGAAAATTCAGAAAGTCTAGGAAGAAACCGTGTAAATAAGAAATAATGATCGAGTGGAACGCTTGAGATCTACAGGGCAAATGACGTTTGCTTGCAGAGCGGTCCACCTTAGCAGCTTCTCGTAGATGAGCTATGAAGCATTTATTTCACATCATAACCTTTTATCAAATGGCTTTTATTCTTACTATTGATTTGCCGATCCAGATTTTTTTTCATTAGCAAAAAATATCAATTTAATTTATTTCACCATCAGGGCATCCGCCGCGGTTGAGCAGTCGTTACGGCGCTTGGCTGCTTCGGACCTGAAAGTCGCGGGTTCGATACCGGCCGCGGCGGTCGCATTTCGATAGAGGTGAATTGCTAGAGCCCCGTGTAATGTGCGATGTCAGTGCACACCAGATGGGCGAAATTTCCGGAGACCTCCACTGCGGCGTGCGCCATAATCATATCGGTGTTACGCCACGTAAGATCCCAGATAATATTAATATTATGCGCAGTATTATTCTACATACGAATTGTAACTCGCTTGTTCCTCTCCTGTAACAGCCTGAGTAGTTTTACAGTACTGAAGTAAATCAATCACTAAATAAAAAAGACAGAAACAATAAAAGACGGAAACGCTATGTGAACGGGGGCTGTCAGTATGGAGATTGGCTGGCCACTTCAAGTGCGCATGTCCGTTGCTATGACGACCCAGGAGCGAGGAGGAAATTGACATTGGCTGAACTTCAAGGTCAAACGCATGCACAATGTTGCTTACTGGGTTTGTACCGGGAGGAGTAGGGCTTAGAGCACTGCACGGGCCGTGATTCTCGGCCCGGGCCCGGCCCGGGCCCGGGACTCGTTCAAATTTACCCGCCCGAGCCCGGCCCGGCACCTCAAAAAAGAGACCCGGGCCCGGCCCGAACCCGAGAAAAAAATTTCGCCTACCCGGCCCGGCCCGGCCCGACCCCAGATCGGGCCCGACAGAGGCCCGAGCCAATAATCTAGGTGGTGTTGCCTGAAGATAGAATCGACCGCAAGGGCGTTTTAAGCGGCAAATATCTACGCATGCTTGGCGCATGCTTCGCTAGCAAGTATACTTTAACCTATGGTACTTTCTTGTAGAAAGGGGCTGGCTCACCGTGGAAACAGTTGAGAGGACATACTGGATACGATGAACGTTTGTTCGGCAATGGTGTGCTGTACCCAATTTTCTAGGAATACCATCGGTATCATCAAGAGCGTTTTGTAGCAGATATTGTAGGAAGAAAAGCGATTTCCAGCATGAGTCCGGTTTTGATAAGGAGCGCAATAAAAACAGAGGGGACAAAAAACAGAACGCTCTCTTCACTTTGTTTTTATTGCGCTCTCTACTGAAATTTATATGGACACGAAAGTGAGACAATGAATCGGCTTAGATTGATGAATTGTGCTTTTAGAAATCTAATGTCGTTAGTTTCACCAACAGAGATTCATTAATGAAGGAGAAACTCAAGGTCAACGTTTCATTTTTAAATTTCGCGACAAAATCTCACGCGTGACAACACGGATTTCAAAGCGTATTTTTCGTATTTTGGCGACTTTGGCTTGTCGAAATTTCCTGAAACTTCGTATGTTAAGTCTGTGGCTCCCCCTCGGAAGACAATGCACTTCATTTTTACCGATTATAAACTGCGTGCGATCTAGTAGACGCCGTCACAATCTATGACGCGTTTTATGCGGGAATTTCATGGTGGCGTCACCAGCCGTAATTTCTTTTTACGCGTTTTCGCGCTTCCCATGCGTCTTCTCGCGGCAGGCGTGGTGATTTAGAGTAATTTGCTAATGCGACAACAATAGTTTCCTCCTTTAGTGTCCCTCCAAAGCATGCTGTAACGACAAAGTCCACCTTTCTGGATGTGTAGCACATGTATCTTCATCGTAGTAGCAGCTTGCCAATCAAGAGAAGTACAGGAAAAAATTCAAATTTATTAGATTTGCTGTAAATACACTAACCTAGATAAAAATTATAACGAACCGCGCGCAGCGCGTGGTCTTTGGAAATATGTAAAAGAAGCCGAATGGAAAAAAAGCAACTATTTAATTGTCACAGCATTTTTTTATATACCCCACCACTGCTGTTATATACAGTCAATAAAATTTTGTGGCAAGGTTTATAGCTTATTTGTTCGCATGTTATTGTACAAAAAAATCAAATTAAGAAGAGATTCCACTTAAGCACACCATGCGCCCTTGCATCACATGTCCTGCCGCGCTAAAGTTTCTTGCACTGCTTGCGCTAGCCGCAGGGGGGCACATGTGCCTTGAGAAATGTGAAGGCGTCGGTAGTCGTAGTTCTTAACTTCCACTACTGGAGCAAATTTAGGATGTCTTTTTGGACCTCTGCACAATGAAAATAGCTGTCCAGCTGATCCCTTCATTTCTCTGTTCCCGAACGTTGTGCCACTCTTCATTATAATCTATAAATGCCTCTGAGGGCTTCTCCTTGCACTTTTCAGCAGTATTTGTTATGCACGGCTTGCACAGGGCTCTTTTCTGTCTATATTATAACGGTGTATGCCTTCCTAACGATGTTGTACCTGTAAAGGTGGCCTATGCTGGTAAGACTGCACTGGTAGGACTGGCAATAGGTGGACGAAGAGATTGCAATCTATTTTCGGGGTTCATTCCAGTTTGGTAATAAAGGTGTGAATAAGCTTCGTGACGTTTACTCATTGGCTGCATATAATTCGAGGTAAGGGGACATTTCCCGGCATGGAATTCGTGATTCTTATTAGGGGCGAAGCTCCTTAAGGCGGCACCCGTTCGTCCCTCGTAGTCGTAGTCGTAGTCGTAGTGCGTAACCAGTCTTACGCTTTGACCTCCAAGGTGGTACCGGTGGGAGATTTTTCCTGTGCGTTGTTGAACAATAAAAAATTCGCAGCGGTAGCTAAAAGCCGACTTCTTCTGTCTCTCATTCCCATTAGCAGCCATTCTTTACCTCCAAGGCAGTGCCTGATGAGATTTCTCCTGTGCGTGATTAAACAATAAAAATTTTGTTCAAAACGCCGTTGATTGATGAAATAAACCAACGAAAGACGCCAGATGTTTTGTAAAAGCAAAACGGAAGAACGCCAGATGTTTCTAAAGCAAAACGAAAAGACGCCAGCTGCTTAACGAAAGACGCCAGATGTTTTCTAAAGCAATGGTTTTCTAAAAAATGAAAATTCACAGCGTACATGTAAAATTAAAGTGAGCTGCAAGTCGTCATAACTCATCGAACCTTTAGTATAAACGCGCCCAATCTCACGTCGGTGATGATGTACTGGGCAGAATTCACGGAAGATTCACGGTTTACCGATGAACCTCCGCAGCTTCGCCCACTCATCATCATTCACTCCGTGGATATGCTGTAATTTTTTTTTTTCAAGCCAGATATTTCGTCAAGGTAATATGCTTTGCCTTTAAACATGAATGTACATGTTTGATGGACTTATGCTATTCCTGAACATTCGAACGCTGCTGTGGCAGTATCAAGAAGCATTCACACTATATAGTGCAAGGGTCTCAAACACGCAGACCGCGGACCTTTCGCTAGCGGCCTGCGGCCCGCACATGACTGTCTTCGTCCTATTTTTTATTCTTTTATTTTATAAGTACGTTCTCGAGCTACACAGGCATGCAGGTCTAAAGCATCTTTTTCGTGAGACACCACCTGCAGCCACCATGTGTTGATACATAACCGTGAAACAAAACTATGTGTTGCAGAATTGGCGTCCAGAGTTTAGTCATTTTAGAGATAGGTATCGATATATTGGTAAAAACTTGCCGCCAAATACCCTTCAGAAATGACCCATATATGAAATCTGAAAAAGGTCTTTAAAATTTCAGCGTTAGCTGACATCTGCTAGAACCTATTCTGCCCTCCCCCCCTCCCCTTCACTCCTGCCTTCGTCACTATCCTGGCCTTTGCGGAAGTAAATTTTCGTGAATGCGGGACACACAAAGCAGTCTGTGCATGTCCAGCTTGCGTCACACGATCTCAGGGAGCCTAGACGGAGCCACGGAAAAATAATTTCTTTATAGGGATTGTATGCAACGAGACCACGCGCAGTCTCTTCGTTTTAGTGGAGGGCTGGAACTTGCAAGAACGCTTGCCCGCCTTGGGCCTCCGCGATCGCACTTGCGATGATAAGTGATAGCTATAAATTTATTATATTACATTTATTACTGCGACTACAGAATAATATTTGAGATATAGAATAATAACGAATGCGAATAAAGCACGGAATAGCGAGATGTTAGCTATATAAGCGCCTGGTCTATTTACTTTCAGTTCGCCCGTTTCAGATAAATCAAGTTGCTCCGTATGCAAGAATCGAAAGATCAGCACTTGTCGCTCATAAAACTTCTCCAAATAGCTTGACCCACATAAAAAAAAGAATAGTTTTATCGAGATAAAATGTGAAACGTATATGTACGCGCAACTTATGAGGAACGCACTTGAAGGGACAGACACTTCAAGAAAAGAAAATGCAGGTGCCGACGCCACCTTTAAAATCGTGCAAAAAAAGCAGTGACGTCATAGCTTCTGACGGCGACTACTGGGATCTACGTACGGTTCCTAATCGGTAAAAATGAAGTACATTGACTTCTGAGAGGGCTATAGACTTAACATACCAAGTTTCAAGAAGTTTCGTTGAACCAATGACCCAAAATTACGACAAATACAGTTTGAAATCCGTGACGTCACGCGCGGAGGTTTCGGCGCGAGATTTAAGAATGGAACTTCACCCTTGATTTCCTCCTTATGATGGTGAACCTAATTACATTCGAGTTCTCAGAGTACACTTTATCAGTCCTAACTGATTCGTGGTATCACTTTAGTGTCCCTTTATGAGCTGAGCAGAGTCCCAAGCCCGGCCCGACCCGAGCCCGCCACCTCAAACCCGGGCCCGGCCCTAAGCCCGGAGCCTCAGGCCCGGGCCCGGCCCGGGCCCGCCATGAAAACTACTTTACCCGGCCCGGCCCGGGTTTTCGGGTAGGCCCGAGCCCGTGCAGTGCTCTAGTAGGGCTGCCACTCTATAGAAAAGCAGAAAGCATGCACAGTAGTGCATAACAATAAAATGGAAGTATATTTGAGCTTCCAAGACAACGGCTTCACAGAATCTTCGACTGCTTACATTATGCATCCCAGTTGCATACCCATACATTACATTTCTTTTTTCGCAACAGTATTGACGTCATTGCTGAGCATTCATTGTGCAATAACGTCATTGCGGAAGAGCCACTCCAACGTATTTTTCCTGATGCTAAAACTTCCAAGTACCAAGGGTCAATAAGAAATAACAGCGCGATTTGAAAAAAAAAGAAAAGTAAGAGAGAGAGAACCTACTTTATTGTTTGGAATTTTCCGCACGCATACGTAACGTCTCAAAGATATCTCAGCATTCTTAAAGTTATGGCGAAGGAGTCGAGAACGAAATGCACGATATTCCCCATTTCAAGCTTCCTGCAGTAAAAAAGGACAAAAAATAGTGCTTCCTTAATGAAGAAAAAGTGTCAAAGTCTTCGTCAACGTTCCGCCCTAAAAGCGCGCTACACAAGCGCACCTCTTTCTCAGCTGCCCTTGCCGAGTCGGTTGTGTTGTCTTCTGGGAAGCGTAAAAAGAAAAACTTCCGTTCTTTTAAGCGCTAATCTAAATCCTACTTGACTGCTTCTCAGAATTGGCGGCCGCAAGGCGAGGGTGGGGGCAGGGGAGGGGTGCGTTGCTTCTGCGATGCAAGGGAGAGCATCCCACCGCACGTCTCGGTCGATAGACGGCGCGCACAGCGTCCGTATTATTATACATCCCCAGGGTGTTTCACGCTAGACAGCTATGGCATCTTGGAGTATATACGGTGCAATTCTGCGGCTTCACGCGAGTGGGAGGGAGCTATATTGCAACCCGCTTGCGGGCGTGCGTGTGTGTTTACAGGTATACAAGTGATGGGCCACTCGGCAGCAGTCCTACGCATCTGGTGGCGGCGGCCATTTGGACGATGATGGCCATAGGCGTGCGCCGGGTTCGCCATTAGAGAAGGGAAGGGGGGGGGGGGGCGAAGATTCACCGCAGAGTCCCCCGCTTCCCCCTCCCTCCCATTTGGTCGAGTCCAAAAAGAAACAAGATTCGCGATGGATGCTAAAATAAAAATGAAGTAATGAGGTGCTTCTTCTCCCAAAGGCACGCCATTGGTCCCCGGCTATCAGGGGTAAAGATGGGACGTAAACAGGTCTTGGTATGCAACGTGAATGCTTCTCGGCTGATATTATTGTCAAAAAGATCTGCGTGCCCATATCCGTGTACATAAAGCAATGAAGGCTCGGGTCCGTCTAAGTAAAGGTACTGGCAGACTAGGCGCCCCCCTTGGGATGATTAGGGGCGCTATCATCTGGTGCACCTCTTGCGGCGCGCTGAGGTCTACGAGATGACAAGAAAGCAATGGGTGGGGTGGCGAGGAGACAGATGACGTCGTCAATGACGAGATTATGACAGGAATATGAACCGCGAATGGCGATAAGGCTTCGAGCAACGGTGGCGAAACTCAGCTGCTCTCACTAATTCACTCACTCATTCGCACACACACGCACGCAGATACACCCGCACACTCACTCACTTACACTATCTATCTATCTATCTATCTATCTATCTATCTATCTATCTATCTATCTATCTATCTATCTATCTATCTATCTATCTATCTATCTATCTATCTATCTATCTATCTATCTATCTATCTATCTATCTATCTATCTATCTATCTATCTATCTATCTATCTATCTATCTATCTATCTATCTATCTATCTATCTATCTATCTATCTATCTATCTATCTATCTATCTATCTATCTATCTATCTATCTATCTATCTATCTATCTATCTATCTATCTATCTAACACGCACACTCACTCACGCACGTCTTCGTTTATTCATTCACTCAGTTACTTCATTCATTATTTCAATCATTGTTTCATTGATTCTTTGATGCACTTATTCATTCGTTTGTCCACTCAGTCTCTCATTTACAAAATCATTTCGTCATTCCTACAACAGGCGCAAAGTAGATGGTTCGAACCTCGCCACGGAAACCTTATTTTCATGGAGGCATAACGCAGAAAAGGCCGTTCACTCAAATGTAGGTAAATGTTAACAAAAGAATCCAGGCTGCCCCTCTTCAAAATCACGTACTGAGGCCTGACTCATTATAAACGTGACATGGTTTTGGCGCATGAAACCCAAGGTTATCTTGGTTTGGTACAAGCGACAGCACCGTATGAACACAAACTGCCATATTAGTAGCGGTGACAGGAAGACAAACATCACTTTGAAATTAATATTGCTTTATATTTGTATTCAAATTTTCATATTACACATGTGCCACATCTATTAGTCTCATATTATCACGCGATATATATCATTTTTGATTGGATATACGTATATAGATATACTGACAAACGTCTGCTTTCTTTGCCGTGGGAGGTGTTTAATATTAGCTGTGACAGCGGGTAGGCGAACTTCTTTCTGAAATATGTATGGCTATACATATTTCATATATGTATATGTATAAAAATATCCATATATCTACATACCTATAATAAAAATTTCATATTACACATATCTAATAATCTCGTATGAGCATATGAGAGTGCACACGAAAAATTCATGTTCTTTTATGCTTATAGGATGTGACTAGTTATGTTGGATCTAACCGTAAATAATATATGCGAAAGATGAAGGCCACAGGGCCACAGCAAAATAAAGAAAACATGAGAAATAGGAGGAAGTGACAAGCGCAATGCTTACCTTTACAAGGCCAGGTCAACAAAACAATGTCTTACACTATCATTAAATCTTGTACATATTCCGTGCCCGACTTCACTTATCCTCTCACCTACTCCATGGCGAAATCGCCTCTTCGTTAAGCCGAGATATTCTTTTGCAACGCCTCAGTCGCGCGCGAGCACGATAGTCAACACACGTCAAAAGTTAATGACGTCTTGGTTTTTCGGTCTTTCGACACAACCATGTCGCATCGGACTTGAAGAATATACATTCTTTGAAGTCTATGAAAGAACTACTTTTAAATGGATACCGACACCAATTTTCGAAGGTGAGTTTACTCAGCCATATGGGTCTCCTGCATACAGAGACGGCTCTGCGCAAGTGTGAAGATCAGTAAACGCTGATATTTCATTTTGACATTAAAATCGGTCTTCGCATGGCGCACCTACTGACACCGACACTATCGTGACGTCAGGTCACACTGTCAATTCTGGTGACTTCACGCACCAGTATGGCTGGTTGTGATGTCGTCAGGTATAAAGATGTTCAATATGGCCACTTGTGCGTCACCAACGGAGCCACGGACCGCCCGTGGAAATGTGATATCCTGCAGCGAGCACGTGACGAGACATGCATAGAGTGTCGTGACGTCAGGGTACAGTAGGAACCGAAACTAGCTTTTAAACACATTCTGTAATTACTTTTTTATCGTGCACTCCCGTTTACAGTAAATTTTCTAGGCTCTCGAGGGCCTTTCATATGACGCAAAAAAAGTCACAGTTTCACCGCAAGGGCGAAGCAATGAATGCTATAGCAACAAATTGTAGTGTTAAACGAAGTGAGGCTGGTAGCTAACTGTTTTGTATCCAATCTCGCATAACTACAAAACGCTGGTGTAAGAGAATACGGCCGCTCCAGGGAGCGATGCTCTCCGCATAGTCACTTCGCGCTGAGAGCGTAGCACGTAGAAGGGCATACGAGCCGCCCGCTGTGATGGCATTCGAGATAGCGCGCGCTAGCTATCGCGACCGTGCCCTTAGATTCAAAGTCCAAAGTTGCTCCTCGCGCGACACCCCCCCCCCCCCCGCCGCCCTCGCGTCTTCGCGTCTTTTAAGGCTCGTTAAAGACGGGCGGGACGTTTCCTGTCTGCTTCGACGGCAGGCCTCCCGAGCGGGGTGATGTTATCGCGTGCACCCTCCGAGCGACGGGAATGGCTGGCTTGTTTGAACTCTGCTTCGGCCGCGTTCGTCGCCCCCGCTCGCGCGCTTTTACCCGCGGTAGAACATACAATGCGCGGGGGGATCTTATCAATTTGGACTTCATGCCGGAAGGGCATGACGGCGACGACGACGACAACGGCGATGGCAAGATCCCGTCGAGACTGTCCGTATAACTGCTATCGCAATAAAAAAAAGAACGACAACTGAAAATTTTAAGGCGACAGCCTTAGGTGCCCAACAAACGCGAAAACTGATCGTCGGTGGCGTCAGAGTCCCGCGTCCGCGGCGTCAGCACGAGTGAGGCAAAAAAGCATCACGTGATGATGTCACCATATGATGTCATCATGATGTCACATATCGTCGAAATTTGTGACGTCATCATGACGTCAAATAACATAACATCACATAACGACGTCAACACGTAACATCGCCTCTTGGTCAAATGAGGGCCTATCACAGAGGCAACGCAAAACCGCGTTAGGTGCAGAAACTTTCGGAGGGGGGCGGAACAGGATCAAGACGTCGACTGTGAACAAAAAGCAGATGGCTTTCACCTTCAAGTTGTCTTAGGCGAACGCATAAGAGATCCTGTGAGTTTTTGGTGTCAGTACCCCTTCATTGACGTCTCGGTTTTTCGCTCTTTCGTTCCAACTACATCGCGACGGCATTGAAGAATATACACTCTTTTTTAAAGCCCACGAAGGAACTACATTTAAGAGTGGCTCAACTCTGCTTGGTTGGGAAACAGTGGGTACACAAAAACACGGAACGCGTTGCGAAGCGAAAACGTCGTGAAGAAACATGAAATGAAGAGGGGGGGGAGGGAAGGGGTACTTTGTGCAGACCACCAATGAAAATGCGGTAGAGCGCTTGCTAGTTGCGAAATGGTCGACACTGATTTATGGAGGGAAGGCCATCAGATGCCGGCGTATTCTGGTCATAAGTTAATCGAAGTCAAAATGGCGTGCTCGCCGAGGCGTCTTTCGAGCGCCATTGGAGTCAGTCTGTCTCGGTTTTTCAATAATATCGCATCAATTACGCTAATTGTTTCGGCTGCACGCCAGCGACTGTACGAATGAACAATGTAAATGAGGAGTTGTGTACAACCACGGTGGAGGATTGGCTACTACAGACGGGTCCTTAAAGGGGCCCTGCAACACTTTTCGAGCATGCTCAAAAAGCGCTGCCGATCGGTAGTCGAGGCTCTCGAGAACACGCGAGCCAAATATTATAGCGATGCGCACGGCCTGGAATTTACAATAAATTCTCAAAGTCAGCTGAAAATCGCTCCCCCTTCTCTCGACAAATGATGTATTAGTCGCAAAATATGACGCGATTGTCGGCAGTTCCACCATTGGCTGATGTTATAATCACGATAACACCCTCATTATTGCTTTCGTTGTTAATTTTGAGTTCAATAAGTAGATAATATGTACGTTTATATTATGTTATCGCGTTAAAAACACCGAACAAACATTAATATTAGCACTTCCGGTCTCACCGACAGCTCGTCTGCTCGTAGTTGCGTGGTTCCGTTTTCTTCGCCATGCGCAGTGCCGAAAACGTGAATATTTCTGTGCTTTTGACCATCGCCGGTTGCCGTTGAGAGTGGCAGCCGTTCGAGTGTTGCCTCGTCAGCTGAGAACTGCATCGTCGGCACGTTCTCACGACCGACCGAGGCACGGGCGCAGCGTGTCTCCGATAACAATGCTGGCGTCCGGTAATGGCGGCGCTTCGGGGTCGTCTGCCAGTGCCGTCTTACGAGGCGGTGTATCGGAGTATGGGCCGAAACCGATCTCAGCTGTCATTCGTTCCAAACGAGCGCGCACGTTTGCTTCCATGGTTGGCAGAGTGATGAAAACACTACGGCGTTCGAGGTGCACACCCAACATTAATAAACCAACGCGCAGTTTTCAAGCACGCACGATACACAGCGCGATCGACTCCGCTCGACGAGAACGACGCAAGCCGACCGGAAGTGGCGGCACAGACCACGTGGTTGCGCCGAGACGCCAGAGAGAGAGAAAGTTGAGAGAGAAAGCTGCGGAACGTGATCTCTATAATTTGGTAACACCACTTAGACTTGACGGATTCGAAAAATTTTTGCGGCATATGACTCGTGAAGAGTCATACGTCAATAATGAGACTATTCCAATATAATTAAGAAAGGTGTTGCAGGGCCCCTTTAAAGGGGCTATGCAACACTTAAAGGGGCTATGCAACACTGTGAACATGTGAGCCAGACGTTATAGCACTTCCCGCGGCAAGGAATTTACAGTTATGTTTCAAATGCAGCTAGAAATTTCTCTCTCTTCTCTCGGCCAATTACGTCATCGGAGGGACCTACACAGCTATTGGCTGATGTGGTGATCGCGAGAACATGTCCAGATCCATGACGCACGCTAGCGTAACTTCTTGCCCGTTTCGCACAGGACAAGTATCCCACAAATCAATGCTCACAATGGTCCATCAAGCCGATATAGCAATGATGACGTCATAATATGCATGCGCAGAAGGCAAATGGTTCCTTGTTTGAGATTTAAGGGCGCCCGTGGTCGGTTTTCTACCCTGACGCACGTGACTTGGCTCCCCAGGTATGCGTGTTTCTGTACCCTAAACAGAGCAGCAGCTGAACTTCCGCTTGGCGCCACACGCAGGAGATTCACGTGACCTGAGCGGAAACGCAAAGTGTGACGTCACACCGCCGCCAAAATTTGAATGAAAGCGAAAGTGTGCCGGGCGTTGCATACTTATCGGCATTTTGACAGTGTCAGTGGTTGGTGCGTGTCAGTGAGGTGGGGGAGAGGCAGTAACCAAAGCTTTGTCGGGGTTCTATACTGGACATAACCAAATTCCACCATATCGTCAAATTTTGTCATAGCGGAATTTTAAGCCAATCAGAGAGGCCGCAGCGGCCCTCTGGGCCAATCAGAATTCACCAATGACGGAATTTGGTGGTGTCCAGAATAGCGTCTTTGTCATCCCGCTTGTCCTCTGTCGAGTGTTTGCACTCACTACCATTCTGAATACCATTATAAGTCTTAGAGTTTCCTAATAATACACTAAGGGGAAATCTGGCGCTAGTGTCTGTCGGGTCTGCAATGCATGGTGCTTCAGCCAGCATTGGAATGATGGGCAGTAGATGGATTTGTCTAAGCTTCGTTCTTTCGGCTCCGTTTGGCTCCGTGTGTCCTGCAGCCGCTGTGTCGCGAGACGAAGTTCAGCAATCGTTCAGCAGTTCCACTTCAGCACCTTGACCTTTTTAGGCTCACCAATTCAAATCGGCTCACGAAGTTCACAACGATTGATCTTTTTATCCGAAACAAAAGCCAAAGCACAACAATAAACAAAGCCACAATTGCGTTCGAAGCCGCAAGCACGAAGATTAGGCAAATACATGTGCTACCCATCATTGCCATGGTGGCTGAACGATCGCAGCGCCAGAGTTCCCACTAGTGAGAGAGAGAGAAATGTTTTCATGAAAAGCTGGAGATTTTTGCCTGGCTATTCGCTTGACATGCTACTCCAGGTGCTCCAGGGTGATGATTATGATATATACACTGATAACCACACATACTAACCCACTAGTAAGTATTGTAGGAAACTCTATGCAGAATAGCACCCCCGCTTCGCGGTTCTATTTTGCCAGCATCACTATACTGCCAGGACCAGTCGACAGCGACGTTCCACTCCCCCAATGACGTCACACTTGACGTTTCCCTTCAGGTCACGTGACTCTCCCACACGTGACGTCAAAAGGAAGTCCCGCTGCTGCGCTCTTTAGGGTGCGTAAACAGGCTGCAGGGGCTGCGTAACGTTCACTACGGGGCAGGTTATAACCACAGGCCGCGTAGGATGATCTTTACGACACCCCGTGTTGATGTCCTTTATCCGCGGCTCCGGCTCGGGCTTTGGAAATGGCTAGCCTAACGATCGCATAATTAAACGTACAAAAATAACTCAGGAGTGCGATTCTTCGGTCGATTTCGTACGTCATGCCATCTCTTCTGTCTATTTATGTATTGTGTATAGTAGAAGGAAGGAAGGAAACAGAAATAAAGAAGGCAGGGAGGTTAATCAAAAAAAGTTCTGATTGGCTCTCCTACACTGTTGTATTAGGGAAGGTTGTAAGGCAGTAAGTAAGATAGTAAGGTGTACAGTAAGTTTTATAGTCTATAGTAATATTGTCTATAGTATGTTGTATATAGTAACTATTTTCGGTAAGAAAGTAGGCTGGCCTGTAGCGATTCAACTATGTACAAAATCTAGCAGACAGCATCATAAAATGACGCAGACGACCACGCGGAAGATCAAAGCCAGATTCGACTGGCTCGTTTCTTCTTGTCGTCTGCGTTGTTTCCCTGAGGTTAACACGAATGTCATCACGCCTGGATTTGTCCTTTCGTTGGCTAGGTTTGGCTCTATAACATCTACCTGTGAGCGTTGCCATTTCCGGAACAATGCCTAGCAGAGCGTTCGCTTAGCGTGTGGTGTATTCACACGAAAAAAAGGCCTCTGCTGGAAGTTGGAACGAGCTGCTTCGATAAGCCTGGAGGCATCGTTGAGAAAACTTGCAGATGCAAATGACAGCTGTTTTCAACGAGTCCACACGACTACAATAGCGTGTGGTGAGCGAGAGCCGTTATAAGCATTCATGTTGGCGGGGATACTACGACGCTTTTATTTGTGGTTGATGCAATGGCGAAATTTCTGCGACATCCTCGAAACTATAACGTGTACCTCTAAAAAAAGTGTGCTTGGGATCAGTTCGCTATGCTAAATGAACTCGATGTTTCGGAAACAATGCCGATGGACCCGGCATTCTCTGCGCTTTATATTTTTGAGCGTTACAACTTCATCGTGGAAGTTTCGGACAGTCTATCACCAGATTTAAACTTCAGTGTAGCGACGTTACTCTACCTATTGGATTAACGGCTAGTAGATATAGTACCGGCTAGTAGATATATTCTCATAATCTGCACATTTGTGGTTTCGAGCGTCCTTGCGGCGCTAGTTAATGATCTCTGTCATTGTCAAGTTATGAATTTCTGAGCACTTTGCGCCGTTACGAACTGGTCAGTGCATAACTCCATGCCCTTTTGAATATAACCAATTCCTTATATTGCAAAGGCTTTTTTTTCTGCCACAAATACGAAGTCACTCGTGAAGCACAATACCGTGCGCAAACTAATATGATACAACAGTGATAATTATTCTCATAAAAAATATCATACAACTGCACTATACTAATAATGGTTGTGTCGCTAGTTGTTCGAAATTGATCAAAGCGTATGGAGCAAATGAAACAACTCTGGGTTGCGCAAGGTCTTAACATTTCTAAATTAAATGATGTGCCGGTAACATCTGACGGATGCGTATTGAAAAGGTGAGAATGCTGATGTTTAAAATTAATAACAATTGTTGGGGTTTTACATCTGAAAACTACGATATCATTATGAGGGAGGCCGCAGGAGAGGGGCTCCGGAAATCTAGACCATCTGGTGTTCCTTAGCGTGCACTTAAACCTAAGTACACCAGCCTCTAGCATTTCGCCTCCATCGAAATACGGCCGCCGCGTCCGGGATTCGATCCAGCGACCTTGGGGTCAGCAGTCGAGTACCATAACTGCTAGACCAACACGGCGGGTGTTTTTTTCCTTTTTTTTTTCAAGTAAGTTCTCGCGCTCGTACGCGTGAACAGTATTGCGTAACAACCAATACAAACTTATATAAATGCACATGCAATATCCGACCGCGTGGCTTGCATTTCCGCTTATAGTGAACAGATAAACCACCCTCACAAAACGAATGTTCCAATATGTGAATGTGAAATATTTTATGTTCACTGGCACAAATAAACGAAGACTTACTGTAAGCTGAAGATATTACGGTATGTTCGACGTGTTTGCTAAGAGCGTCCTGCTTGTTTCAGGCTTCGGAACGTCTTCTCGCGAGAAGCGTCGTGAGAAGCAAAAAAAAAAAAAAAACCCAACATGGCCGCTCAGAAGTCACTGCTGTTTGACTTCAATTTATCTTTCGGATTTCGTACAAGTGTATTTACTCTTTCTCATTTCATTTTCTCACGAATACATTATCGCCGAGGAACGGGAAAGGAGTTTAATTAAATATGCATATTAAATATGGAGGACAAACATTTGCGTAGTTGTGACAAAAAACAAATATTTTATTATCGAACTACGAGGCGAGGTAAAATGATGTTCCGTCGCTCACCGATCATTCATTAAAGAACGCTGTTAGCATGCCTGTCAAAACCCGAAATAGGGTGAGTGCTCCTGCTTATCTGCTGGAGTCCATTGATTTGACTTGCTTTGTCTTCTTCGAAAAGATGATCGCGATATGAGGCCGGTTGTAAGGTAATTTGCCTACTGGAACGATTTTAACCGTCTCGTTGGTAACGACGAACTGCAGGTTTCAGTGGTCGAATGACACTGCAATATTTAGAAGGGAACTGAAAGAAAACGATTTTTTCTCGTATTAGTAACTTAATATTTCACAATGGCGACAGCATCACTCTTCCTGCGAGACGACCCTTGGCAAGTGAGAAAACGCACAAGAAGAAAATACGGGTGGCGACACCATTTAGAAGTTCCTGCACGATCTCGCCGTGACGTCATCAACTTTGACGGTGTCTGTTAGGGTCGGTGTCTGCTAGGGTATACGTAATCGTTAATCGCTGAAAATAATTCGTAACGTGGTCTGAGGGACACAAGAGAGGGAGAGAGAGAGAGAGTTTGTTAGAAGGCATCGAGGGCGGCCTGAGCTAGTGCGCTCTAGCCTGCTACTCTGCACAGGGGAAAAGGGAAAGGAAAAAAAGGAGTAATTGATGGTAATGATGGGGAGAGGAAAGAGTTATGCGTGTGTACAATAACCGTATACCATAGGGGATTTGCTAGAGTATGGTGTCCAGTCCTGTACTATTCAAAAAAACTTTCAACAGCCTTGACAGCAGCTGCTGACTTTGTCTGATCGCACATCGCTGACAAAAGGGACACAGAGTCTGAACACAGCAAGCTTCAGAAAATTTCGTTGAAACAATGCGGGCTTAATATTGGCACGCGTGCTGTTTTTCTGTTTTCATGTAACCGACCTGTTACACGTGTAACCACTGCCTTGCGCGCGCCGCACCTAAGTGTGGAACATTCCCGGTTAACTTAGCTCGTCCTGATAAGCTTGAGCGCACAACGCGAACAGGGGAGTTTATTCTGGAACTAAGGCGGCCACCAAAGATAAGACTCAAATCTTCAATGCCACATGTACAAATACCGATGTGCCTCACCGCTCATCAGATTACTGCCGGCCGACGACTGTCATCGCCGCTATCAGTGCACAGGGTGTACTGCCTGTACTTTGAGTTTTCGTTTCCCTGGCAGAAGCTCGCCCAATAAAGAGTTTCGTCTTTAATGGCCCGAATGCCGTCGTCTTACCCGTCACGACCACGTGACAATATACGAAAAGACTTTGAGATATGTGACGTCATACTGACATTCGTGTGCTGAAGTTTCTTTGCAAAATTGAGGCATGAAACTTTTACATTCACTTCCTCCTCTAATATATAACCTATGACGGCGAAATTAACGAAAATAGAATTGGGATAGAATCCTTTACCAGCGTTGACCTCCACGTCAAGTAGAGACAGCTGTAAACAGCTGTCCCATCGTATAGTAGGCAGCGCTCTAAAATGATCGTCTTTTGTTCTAAGCACGAAAAGGGGCCGTATTATCAAACCATCGCAAAAGGCGACAATCGCAAAAGTATCGCCGTTGGTGCGCACTGATTGGCTATTGAGCAAAAGCGGAAAAGTGAGGGCGCCATCTATAGTATTTCTGTCGACGTGACGGTACTCTACGGCGCTCATGACATGTCTGGAATAAACGAACACAGCTTATCACCGTCGGTTGGTGGTGAAGTCTAGCATTCCAGGGACATAGACGGTTGCTTCTAGTATTCAATCCTCGGTGGATGGGCGCAGCATTTGTTGCGCCGAAGGTTTCAACGAGCATTACCTTGGGGTCAGTAAAGTAAAAAGTTGGTCGAGTTGGTGTTGGTTCTTGATAAACAGAGGGGTGCTACGGCACACAAAGAGAAAGAAGGATACGGGGTGTCCTTGTACCTTGGGGTGTTTTCAGTACTCGTTCTTTGCCAGCGCGTGTTTTTTCGCGGTTTGAACGAACATGAACCATGCGTTGCCCGCGTGGTTTATTGCGCGCCGGCGACATGTTGAGATCTTGAGACGATGTCGCTGCAGCGGCACGCTACAGCTGAACTCTTCGAGTACGCCGTGTTATACTCTCAACAAATATACATTTCGCACAACGTTGCATTCTTTAAATATTACACTGTGCATTAAAAAAATGCACAGAAAAACGTTGAAAGCACTTTCAACGCGTCCTATATTTCAAGTAGCCACACCAAGCCTGGCCACTGCGTAGAAGCCAGCATACGCTCGAAAACGCCGCACTCGGGTCGCTCTGCGCTTGTACGGTGCGCTCACTCCTGTGTTGTGAGACATTCGTAACACCAACTGCCAGTGCAACAATGACGCCACAGGCAAGTATTTCTTCAGTTATTGAATGCATCAAATTCTATGTGACCAAACGCGATACTATCGCCTTTCGCGATAGTTTGAGAATACGGGCCAAGGGCAGTATGAGCTTTAATGTGTCAAAGCGTGTAGACGAGAAGAGATCAAAACATTGACACCGGAATAAACATCCGCAAGGGCTCATTCGCACTGCCGTGAGGTCTTTACCAAAGAACTTAGCAACATGTCGATTCGGCGTGTGGTGGCAATATGTGTTCTAGATGGAAGTTGCATACGACCGCAGTAATAATGCTATTGATTTGTAATGTCTCTTCTAATTTCCTTAGTATGAGGCAGATACGGTACAAAAGATTGTACACACACACACACACCACACACCACACACACCACACACACACACACACACCAACACACACACACACACACACACACACACACACACACACACACACACACACACACACACACACACACACACACACACACACACACACACACACACACACACACACACACACACACACACACACACCGAGCCATCTCGGCTATCTCATCGCCATCTCGTCCAGCCAGCTCGGCGTTCCCAGACCACGGCGCGTCAGCGCTGAAGGAGCTCACACGAGTGAATCACCACTTCTCGAAGAGCCGGAAGGGGCGAAGTCGCGGAGGCAAGCAATATATACGAAACGATCCCGTCTACGCGGGCAACAAATCGATGTCTCAGTACTCGCCCATAAACGGAACTCCCCGCTACGCGCCAATAAGAACAATGAACACAAGGGTGGTAGCGGCGCGTTCGCTGCAGTTATGGGAACATCGCCTTTTCGATCGTTTCACCCCTTTATGCGGGGCTGTGGCGCCACAATTTTTATAGCCCCCCGTTGATCGCCTTCTTGTCTTTCTTTCTTTCTTTCTTTCTTTCTTTCTTTCTTTCTTTCTTTCTTCTTTCTTTCTTTTCTTCTTTCTTTTATTTCTTTCTTTCTTTTCTTTCTTTCCTCTTCTTTCTTTCTGTTTCTTTCTTCTTTTCTTCCTTTCTTTCTGTTTCTTCTTTCTTCTTTCTTCTTTTCTTTCTTTCTCTTTCTTTCTTTCTTTCTTTCTCTTCTTTCTTTCTTCTTTCTTTTCTTCTTCTTTCTTTCTTCTTTTCTTTGGTGTTAACCGATCGCCCGACTGAGCGCTCGACTTGAAGACGCCAGCTACCGCGCAGGCACAGCTATTCAAAAGGGGCTGCTTCTAACATCCATATTCATGCATCCATGTTGGTTCAAGGCCTCCGTAGGTATGTAGATGGCCTAGCGTAAACATCGTCGTCAATACAGCTCGTAGGCTCCTGCACAATAAGTACGTGATCAGACTCTATCCTCCTGAATCTTCATTTAGGAAACCTCTACACTAGACACTAGAGTCTCGCGAAGGCTCATTGCGTCGCTCGATCGGATGTAGAAGGTAAGGAGGGGGGGTGAGCGAATCCGACGACTTGGCCGGCTTGTATGCATGCATGTATGTGGATCAGCGAGCGTGGAGAAGTATGTACACTGGGCTTGAAAAGTTTAGAGACCACTTGGTCTGAGAAAACATTTGAATTACCGAGCAATTCGTGGCTGTATTCGGTCGAACTGCGCAGTACATGTTGGCGCGTTTTCGAACAGGCCGGAAATATAAATTAAAGGCTGCCTGCCGAAGCAGCGGTCAAAAACTAACAGGGTTCCTTATGCACTAATCTAAGACGACTGGAAGACGAAAGCCATCTTCCTTTTCTTCTCAGTCGATGTATTTATTGTCCCTGCACCGCCACCCTTCGGAAGCTTTCTGCACCTTACGGGGTTTTGCATTGCCTCCAGGATCGGAGGCATCTCACCTGGTTTTGCACTGCCTCCGTGATCGGCCCGCCATTCAAAAGCTACGATTTCATGTGATGACGTCATCATGTGACGTCATGGTGACGTCTTAATGACGTGACCATACGGTGACGTCACAGCGACGTCATGATGACGTGATCACTAAATTTGTGACGTCATAATGACGTCACGAATTTTGGTGACCTGGGAAGTCATGATGACGTCATATGGGGACGTGGTCACGCGATGTTGATTTTTCGCATCGCTCGGGTTTACGCCGCCGACGCGGGACGCCGATCAAACTTCACGTTTGATGAGGCGTCTAAGGCTTTCGCCTTAAAATCAACTTTTTCCTGAGTCTAGCTCGCATAGACCACAGACTGATGACGGCGGTAACCATTTCGGAATGTCGTCCTGAGAGTCATTGCGGATGACGGCGACGAAGGCGTTGCTCAAATTCTTGGGGACAAGAGACTTGCAACGGTGGGTATAGAACAATGGCGATATTTTGACTGTGAGGAGCGTGACTTTGTGCGTGTGTGCTCCCACTCTTTTTCTTTCTCTCTCTTTCTCTAACTTTCAAACTCCCTATCCCTTTCCCCAGTGTAAGGTAGCATACCAGTTTTTCTAGACTGGCTATCATATCTGCCCTTCCTCTCTCTCTCTATTCTTTCCTTTCTTCTTGTATCTCGGGGTCCATAAACTTTTGACGTGGATTGTACATGTGGATGTGTACAGTACGCGCGTCTTTGCGCGTTTTCTGGCTTCACCAAGCGTCTTCTCGCAGAAAGCGTAGTGTCATTGGTATCGTGAAAGAGTAATTTACTAATACGAGAAAAATCGTTATTCCCTTTAGTGTCTTTTAAGCTCTCGCAAGTGACTATGCGTCAGTACACTCAGCGAAAATGTCGCGCTGTTTCTTCCTGCCAAACTATAATTATTTCCTTTTGCTACTTAGTAAGTGACGAACAAAGAACGGTGTCACACGTGCGGAGAGTGCAGCATTCCATCAAAACAAAACACAGACAGCGAATGTTGACGTGCGAGGCAAAATACTTACCCTCCCGTTGAATAATCTATGCTTTCGAATACAAGAACCGAACGCCCCCCCCATTCGCACTTTGGTCAATACACGAGGTGCAGCACTGTTGCTCCTTGTATGCGGGCACTCCGTCCGCAAACAAACTCAACTCCACCCAGTGACAGTGCGTACCACGGTTCTGTCTAATGCGAAGCATTATGCCTGCAAATCGAACATATCTTTTGTTTGTTTGCATTACTCTCCAAGGCAAATTGCTGTTATCGGCTGCTCGCACTATTCGCAGCACGAGCAGCACGAGAGCATCAATAATGGAGTGCAATAATGCGTCTCTCCATGGAGTTTCCGTATGAATAATGAGTCTTATTTCCTCTTTTGTTTGAGGCCCCTAGTGGATGGAGGAGGAATATTTTGAATGCCGTTCTGGTGAGGGCTGTAGATAGAAATCATTTTTGGAGTGGGCGGGTTCATCTATACATTATGTATGTAGGTGTGTGCGTTTGCATGTGTGCGTGTATATATGCACATGCTAAATTGATATCTTGCCCGGGGGGGGGGGAGGGGGAGACCTAATAACTCCCCCCCCCTTGCCAAGCAAGTGGGGTTGAACGTTCTTTGACAGGAAAGCTGAATGAATGTTAATGTTCGTACGTGATCACCGCGGTGCATTAGCAAACCAAACTGCTTGGGATGAAGCTAAGCGCGTTGCGTTTTTGTTGTCGTGGTGTATCATCTGCCTGTGCCAAGCGCCATTTGAATAGTGACACTTCCGCACCAAGTTGGCATTGTTTTCGTGTAAGACGCTTCCCCGTTGTATATAAATGTTGTTGTAGCCGTGCGGTGTACAAATGCGCGCAGCGTGAAAGTGTACAGTCAGGCAAATACGTGCGACCACAATAAAACGCTTGATTATGTTGTGTACGCTGTAGGAACGCCAGTTAGTCAATATTACTACGCGTGTATGCACTGTACGGCGTCCCCCCCCCCCTCACACACAGACTCAGTGTGTTGCCGTACATGGAGTCACCGAACATTTCTAGACGCCGACAGTCCCATCATACAGAAAGGAGTACACAAAACCATCGCAGGCATTCACTAATACGCGTGCCCTCATACACACGGAAACAAAAACACAAATAATATGCAAGCAGACGCGCGCAGGCAGAAATGCAAAAACCAAAGACAGAGCAAGCAATGAGACAATGTAGTTAACATGATGGCTAAAACTTCATCTTTGATGCAAGCATTTGGGAATTATTGCCCGGGCCATTAATCTCATTGACTCCCCAAGACGTAAAAGTCAGCGGGTCTGCAATGTGCTTTAAATAAACTTTTCATGACTACTTATAGCTTCTCGGCAAAAAAAAGGCATTACAGCATATCCTCCCTTCCCAAACACATCATTCGTCCAACGCTATTACTTCAAAGACTGTCAGACGAAATACAATAATGATTTCTCGGGTTTTACATGACAAAACCGCGATATGTTTAACGAGGCACGCTGTAGTGGAGGGCTCCGGAAATTTCGACCAGCTGGGTCCTTTCATGTGGATCTAAATTGAAGTACACGGGCTTCGAGCATTTCACCTCCATCGAAATGCGACCGCCGCGGCAGGGTTGCAACCCGCGTCGCTAAGATTCCGAGGGCCGTGACAACTGTACCAGCGCTGGGCTCAGATCGAAACTTGTAAGTATGTAAATACAGGATAAAATGGCATTATGCGTACACGTGATTTCATGAGCACATTATAAAATTGTAAAACAGTAATTGTAGAGACAACATGATTATTAAAGCGGTAGGATTGGACTGTAGAGAAAACTGAGACCGGTTAAGTTATTTAAAGAAGCAGGAGAAAAGAGTCCTTGCACTTAAGGACTCTTATTTAAAGTTTCGCTTTCTTTAGCTTGTTGCAAAGTGCACTTGCGCTTCTCAGTTCTATCTGCAAACTCGCAGCGAGACGCTGAAATGCGCTGCGTGCTTTTCGAAACGGCCTGCCCGACATTTTACAATCATGTTTGGTCGACCCGAACTTGACAGCTGAAAAGAGAGTCGATGTACGGCAACTCACACAATATAGAAGGTCTCCACTCGTGGCACAGGCGATCCTGGAGAGATGGAGACTTTCGCATCTCACGCTGTTGCGTCATCGCAAAAGCCGCCTCCTTGTAAGGGTAGTTCGATCGACGACGTCCTTGTTCCCTCGCGAGCCACCACTTTTTGCGCGCGAACTTTGGCCAGAATCCTACGTCGAGAGAGATATATCGTGTAAATTCTAAGCCCACTTTCTAACTTCCCTACGACGAAGCTTACGTGGCACGTTGCCAAGTGGCGCTGGTTTTCTTCGCTTTTTTCGTGACGACAAAGTGTGCTCTTCTAGTTTTTTATAGCAGAGCAAGGAACCCTTCCATAACGGTCCCTACAGTGCACATCTCAAGTCATTCTGCGTTTGCTTCAAAAAAAAAAAAAAAAAAGAAAGAAAAAGAAAATGGAGAGTACTTAGAGTACAATGGCCTATACTATGGTTTGCAGTAAGCTGCCTTCAAAACACACAAAGACTCCCCTAGTTTAGAGAAAACGCAAAAAGACTGAGTATTACGCACTTCATCTTTAAGTAAATATCTGAGAAATTTTTGGCAACGATTGCGGAGGGAGAAGTTTCTGACAGTTTCTACTTAATTAAGTCGCGCTTATAAAGCTGGCACTAACGACAAAAAAGTTACTCCTCAGGTTTTTGAAAAAAGTCACAGCTTCGCCGCAACGCCGAAGCAATGAATGCGATAGCAACATTGGATTGTAACGTGAAGAACAGAAAGCAAGCTCGAAATTTCTAGCGCGTCCGCGCAAGCGCAAAGGACGCACCGAAAACAACACACACAGGCGAGCGCGAACCTATAAAGTGTCACAGCTCGACACTTAAAGCGCGCTGCTGAAACATAAAGAAAGACGCACGAAACGAACGCACAGGTATACACAGGACGATCGCAAACTAACAACTGTCACAGTTATTACTTCTTTCTGTTTTAACAGCGCGCTCCTTTCGCAAACGCGACCGCTTCAGCGAGCGAAGGGACCTTCGTACGCTCTGTAACCTCAGCGCGGACATCGCGGCGAAAGCACAAGACATACAAACCAGCCCCCTCACGAGATTAGCGCACGCAGGCGACAACGACCTGTAGGGCAAAGTGCACCTACAGCTGAGTGCACAACGAGCTGAGCGCGCCCTTCGTTCCCTTCTCGCCATGTCGCTGGTGACGAAGAAAGCGCGCTGAAGTAAACGGTGTTTATAAATAGCTCGTTCTTAGCACGCTGAAAGACGTAAGCCTCGTTGCCTGGCCGTGTAACGCCGAGCGCTGCGGAGCGAGAGGTCAACCGTTCGATTCCGCGTTTTGGAGAAAATTTTCTGAATTATTTTTCTTTCTGGCTTATATATATATATATATATTATATATATTATATATATATATATATATATATATATATATATATATACGGGGCATGACGGCGACGGACGACGGTGATCGCAAAAATCAGCCGAGAGTGTCCATATAATAGCTATCGCAATAAAAAAAAACATGAGCATCCTGAAAGCTGACGTACACTTGCAAGACCAACCACGCTCAACCGCAACATGGATTTGCCACACAAATTGTATCCTCGCGGCGGTGCATACTTTACAGGAAGAACAATGCGCCTGATGTGATGCGTTCAATGCTGTGACAGGGTGTGTCTTTGCCGCAAGAAGAGTATGCTTGCGGCGGTGCACGCTCTACAGGAATGTTAACGAGCTCCGTGTGGCACGGGCAGTTACGGCAGTAGTGCTAGAGTAGCTTCGATGTACAGCAAAACTAATGAAACCGAAAGTGGGTACAGTTAAATCAGTAGATAATAATTATATTGCGGTAGCGCTAGTGAGGCAAGGGCTAACGGAAGGGCAAATTAGTCATGAACTGAGAGTGAGAGGGACACAGGGATACTGGATCAAGGGCTAAAAAGGCACAAATACACATGAAAAATAGGGGAAACACACTGTTGCGACCACGGTTTAGATCCGTCCCACCGCTGCAACCCGCTGTTGCGACGTTAGGGGTGCGTCGTACCCGGACTCTATTTGGTAGCGTGACAGTCTCCGGGTTGAGGCACTGATGCTAGCAAGACAAACACGAAGACAAACAAGTTTAATGGCACTTTTTGTACACTTATTTATATAGTGAAAAGGTAAAAGTTCAGCGACGAGCGAACTGGATGAAACTTTAACCCAGTGCTCAGAGCTCCTTTTCTCACTCAGAACCGTCGTTATAACCCCTCAGGCTGGCACCACCTTGATTGTAACCAATCACACACGTGACACCACCCACCATGGCACCAGCCAATAACACTGTCGCTGAGGGTCGTTGTACTCACTGAAGCAGCAAAGTTCCTGCGGTCTACGACACGCTTGTGGCGTCAGCCGGGAGAACAGGATACTCGGGAAAGTTCATTTGCCTCTAGCCAGAAGGGCAGGAAAGGGTTTACGGCGACTTAATGGCTCCTTTCAAAACATACAGGACCGGTCGGCCCCCGCAGCATACCAAACCATGTCAAAGTGGCCCATTCTAAAGACGTCACCAACTTTGACGTCTCCCTGCTAGATCTTGTATCTCTGCTGCCCAACGGACCTCGAACGAGGCTCTTCCTATTGTGGGGCGCTTCCCGTCACCGGGAGGCCGTTTCTGGGATGGATGCAGGAGACACAGTAGTGTGACAACGCATCGCCCATTCATCTCATAGTCACCGCGTTGCCACCGACGGACAGTTATAACAACACACATAGAGCTGCGTTGCGTGTGTATGGGTCAGTGTTGCAATACCAATAAGCCCACCTTGCCATTTTCAGTGAGATAAAGGGAAATGTGGATGTTCTTAAGTTGTTCTTTCGAAGCTTCCCGTGGGTACGCCTACCATGCTGCTTTAGATGGGCACGACGCAGAACGAAGTGATATATATATATATATATATATATATATATATATATATATATATATATATATATATATATATATATATAGCGAGCATACCGACAACGTGCGTAAAAAGATCCGGATAAGCCATCCGTTAGTTCGTATTTTACATAACAATTACGTTAGCTGAAGATAACACTTGCCCCACGAAAAGGCTATGCTCTTTTCATAAGTCATATGAAGGCAGTTAATAAGGCGAAAGCCTTATAGATGTCAAATGGGTCATGATATACATCACGAGATTTGCCGAGACCTGACGCAACTTCGTGAGACTTCAGCCGATTTCACGCCTGTGAAATCTGAGTAAACAGAGGAGATGGCAAGCTAGAGCCACCATCTGGCGACCACAGACTGAGCTCTTCATCTTGCCTCATCTTCATCTTCTTTTTTATGTTTTTTTTTTTTTTGTTTATCTCTTTCTACATCTTATTCTTTCTTTCGTGATTCTTCCTTTCTTTATCTCTATCTACATCTTCTTTCTTTATTTCTATATTGCCCTCTTTCCTCCTTTCCCTCCTCTTAACCTTCACAATACTGCTCGTCACCCTCACTTCTTTTTCCCTCTCCTGGCAATGCTGCACTGTACGTGCTTATGCTATGGTTCACCCTCTCACTTCCCCTCTCACCTCCTTTCCCTCCTCCTCACCATAACATTAGTCCTGCTCGCCCTCACTTCGCTTTGCCTTCCCTCTGCTAAACTATACTATAAAAGGCTATGCTAGGCTTTACCCCCTCACCGCCTCCTTTTCCTCCTTGTCATCCTCACATGTCCTCATCACCCTCTTCTCCCTTTCCCACTCCTTTCCCACACTCCTTACTATACTATACACTACGCATGGCTCTGATATGCTAGGAGCTGCTCAGCACCTATCTGCTTTCTGTGGCACATAACCGCCGAGTTTCCTGTCTACGACACCGGCTTCCGTCCGCTCTAGGAACTGTGCTCGTCCTCTCGCCCACCACAGTTATTGCATCCCACGCCGGACAAATCGGCGCACGTGTGTGGGAGCGAAGCATAAGATGAAGAAAAGGAAGAAGAGAGCGCGTGCAGGTTCGTGATGACGATCACTTCTGCTCACACGTCACGGACCAATGCTCAGCATAAGCAGCCCCGACCAGGGGCGTAGCCAGAAATTTCTTTCGAGGGGGGGGGGGGGTGCAACCATACTTTATGTGTTTCGTGCGCTTGTATGTGTGCGTGTATATATACGCGAGCGAAATTGAAAAATTGAAAAGTACAGAAAAGGTTTATTCGGTTCAGAGTGTACATTGCTTGTGCGCTGTGAACCGAATACCAACCTGTCACTATAAACGCTTCCATCTAGCTTCTCCCCGCATAAACATGCCTCCGCAATGTCCTAGTCATAATAAATGTACCTCCTAAAGACTGCATGATGTTAGTAAATTGTAAACTGAGAAGAAAATTTCAGTTGGCGTGGAACAAAGGCTCAAATAACAAACTACACCTAGTAAAACGTGTGTTAGGCGAATGGATATCTTGCACACACCAAAAACGAGTTAAGGAATTGATACTGTGGCATCTGCGCATAGGGCACGCACACCTCACGCACAAATTCGTTCGAACAAAGCAAGATAAGTCCAAATGTGAAGCACGTGGGGATGAGCTGACAGTAAGCCACATTTTATTTTCTTGCACCGAACGTCAAACACTGAGAAAAAAAAATTCGCACCGGTCTACAACGAACGCATCCCTATTCACCCAGCATTGGTTTTAGGCTAGGCGAAGATGCGCTTGTTGATACATCATGTATTTTTAACTTTTTAAGGAAAGCAGGCATTCCAGGAAAGCTTTAAACTTACCGTGTACTGAGCAAAGCATTGTTCTTTACATCATGCAGTTTCTCATCTTTGAGAAGAGAAACGATGATTTTATTCCTGTCAGTTGGGATCGTCGGGGCCCTTGCTCAGAAGAGCTCACTAAGGAGATCGAAATTTTTACACAATTTATACCGTGCGTTTGGCGCATGATAGCCTTTGCTGCTTATGTGCCAATAAACCCAAACAACAAACAAACAAACAAACAAAAACAAACAAACAAACAAACAAACAAGCAAATAGCACAACAAGGTATTGACTAAAAAACAAAAAAAAACAAACACACAAACTAACTGAAAAACAACAAACAAATCAGTGCAGTGCATTTTCTCTATAAACATTAAACTCATCGCTTCGCAGATGGAGTTGCCCTAGCTGAAAGCGAGGCCGTTCGATAAGCACGGCCTTCCGTCGCCGCCGACAGTGGAGGCCAACGTCGCCGCGTCCGCCGGCGTCTGTCTGGCCCGATTCAAGACGCTCGCCAATTCGATCCCCAAATGTCGCGACGTGCGCTTACAACAAGAGGCCGTGGAGTTATGACTCTCAGCGACAGGCTTGTCGACAGTCGGTGGCGCCGGAGAACGGAGATACTGCATTCTGTGTCAAGATCAATTTTGCGAATGGCCTCATACTCAGGCACCGCATGTCCTCACTGTTGGCGCTTGCGTTTCGCAACTTGTGTACAGACGCTGTCTTAGCGATATTTTCGTGAATGGCTGGCTGGAGATGTGGGAACATCTGAAAAGGAACCACGGGGTAATTTTTCTAGATGAAGCGTGCCTGTTGCGACGTCACGAGGCCAGGCACTCATTTGTAGCTGCTGTTCTTGTTACGTAGTACTCACGGATTGAAATAGGACAATTTAGGGCTAATAAATGCACATGTTTTCGTTTCTACAGTCTTAAGTTTGCGTCATATAGGCGTAATTTCGACTTGCACGCGTAGACCAGAGCCAATATTATCTTTAGAGACCAGATTCGTCGCGACATGACATGGTTATCTCGAGCGTTTGCGCATGCCAGTCATTATACTAAAAGGGTAGCGGCATGGGCTAGTTGGTATGACATGACGAATTGTATAGCGCGCGAACAGGGTACTTGCACAGACAGAAAAAAACGAGGACGGGCGTTATACTAAAAGTTTTTGATCTCGTCGCGTTTGTATGTATGAGTACTGTGCCATCGAGTGATTGACAACTCCTGCAAGCAGCATCAGGACATGAACACTGGTGAGATCTATTTGAGAGAATCCCACCCGCCACGTGGTCTAGTGGTTGTGGTACTAGACTGCTGGGACCGAATCCCGACCGCGGGGGCCGCATTTCGATGGAGGCCAAATGCTAGAGGCGCGCGTGCTTAGATTTAGGTGCGCGTTAAAGAGCCCCAGGAGGGAGGGGGTTGCATCGCAACACCCCCCTCCCTTGCCGTTGGTCGAGTCCAATAGACAACATGCTTCACAATGGATGAAAAAAAAAATGAAAACGAAGCGATTAGGTGCTTCTCACAGTGGCCTGCCTTTGGTCCCTGGCTTTCCGGGAGTAAAAATGGGAAGTGAAAAGCCCTTGGAATGCCGCATCAGGATCCTTCGGCCGCCATTATCGTCAAAAACATGCGCCAAAATTCTGCTCCTAAACAATGACGGGACCGGTCCAACTGACTACGCTATCGGGCAAATTTCGCGCCCCTCCTTAGGCGATTAAAAGAGGGGAGGGGTCCATCACGGCCCTCCCTTCTCCGTGCGTACGCCGATGGTCGTAAGATGAAACCGCTATGAAAGAGACCAAGACACATGTTGAAGTCTTGACCGCGTACTGAGTCGTGTTTCGTGTACTTAGCTACAGTTTGCTCAATCGTTTCCCGATTTCTGAGAGAAATAGATCGGTGGGTGATTCTTTGTTTGCTCAGCACTTGTAGAATCACATTTTCGTTGCTTCTTCACCGCAGGAGTCATCTCGGTCACAATTTTTGGTCGCTCTCGAAATGGAATCGGCGTGCGTGTCTTCTACCGGCCCGAGGAAGTGCTGATAAGAGAAAAAAAAAGGATAAAGATGTTACAATAAACACGAGGAACTTGGCTTTGAAATGTCCCACGGAGGTACACAAGTACATCAAACGCGTAAACAAATACGCTAAACGAAAAGAACCGGGAAACATGTTGTGGTCAAATTTCTAAAGAGAAACTGCTGTATATGTGAAGCAATTATTGGATTGAAGCAGACATGGTAGTTCGCAGATATTATTTTGAAGTCATTATATTATGTTTTTATAAAAAGAAATAGCCTGCATTAACCGAAAGTAGTTCAATGTTAGTGCTGGGGATAGAAAGCGCTAGTAAGCGCCCGAAAAGAACATACTTCATTTAAAATCAGTAACATTTTGCCGCAAGAAGTCTAGTCATTTTGTAACGTGCTACCTACACTCCAAGGAAAAAAAGACAAAGAGAACCTGCTACTATTTCTTCAGAGTCCTGTCTTGCCAGGGGGGAACTCTTTGGAGAACGCGTTAAACATATATATTAATATATATTATATATATATATATATATATTATATATTGTAATGAAGAAGTACTCTGGCGCAGAGGCAGCATCATTGAGCGTGCAGCAGTGGCTCGAGCTGTGCTTGGTACATTGCGTGACCAGCGACCAACTTCACTCTATATAAATCGCCTTTTATTTGGTGGAAGTGCCCGGTAACATTCCCCCTACCATCCTGGATCTCCGTTCTCGGCGGCTACCTTCTGCTATGCCGGACGCAACCAGCAGACGCTTCCATCGCCACCTGTCTCGGCAGTGCTCCACAGCGGGAGCCTCCAATCTTCAGCGGAACAGATGACAACGACGTTGAAGATTGGCTGTCGACTTACGAACGGGTGAGCGCTCTAAACAAATGGATGGACGCGGACAAGTTCACACTCGTGGTCGTTCTATCTCGCGGGGTGGCCAGTCTTTGTGCTTGAACTGGTATAGCGCATTACGGGGAAGAAGAAACGCCCAAGCAGACCGACACAAGAGGACAGAGCGCTAACTTTCAACTGAGCTTTATTGTCAAAATGCATCAAATATATAGGCTTGCGCAAGCACACAAAAACACACCCTAACGCAACGCCAAGATTAGACACACCATCGCACCATCACACACCACAGATTCATAGACGGTTTCCCTGATTAAGAAAGGCCACTGCAAGTTCAGATAAAGCCAAGGAAGGGGCGCTGATACATGTGATGCCAGCTCTTGCTATACAATGCGCTTCTATTATTTCGCAAGTGATTTGTGACTGGTGCTTTTTTTAACACTTCACATTGATCAATCAAACATAGGGGAACATCTACAATCGCGTCAGTGAATTCCAATGTGGCCCTTAATTGCTTTGTGGACATTATAATGGTGCTCTTTTAGCCTTTCGTTAAGGCAGCGCCCCGTTTGGCCGATATACCTCTTACCACATGAGAGTGGTATCGAAAACAACCGCTACTCCACGGCAGAAACCGAGTTTTGTGCTTCGTTGAGCAAACACTGGCGCGTGATTTGAGGGGATGACTGCTTTGCAAAGCCGCTGTAACTTATCCGGCGCCGAAAAACCACTTTCACGCTGACTTTTTCCCCTATCTTTTTTAGTCGGTGGGAAATGTCATGCACGTAGGGTAAAAACTACGGGTCTTTTCGTTCGTTGGATTGCGGCTGAGCCTCGGAGTTGCCATCTTTCTTTATCTGTTAATAGCTTTTCAGCTATGGATGCCAGTAGGATAGCTTGGTACCCAGCACTCGAAAGCCTTTCGGCTTGAGCTACAAAGCTGCACTGCATGACATGATGACGTGATTTCCTGAGGGGATTGATGTGACAAAGATTTGTGATGCTTGGCTTAACTAACTTGGAATGGAAGAGTCATAGGGTAAAAGAGGTTTTCCAGTTCTAGGTTCATATAGCCAGCACACATGGTCCAGGTGAAAGAATCAAATTCAAATCTAAAAGCCTAAACTGTTGTCAATTGGCATCTCATGCGTCAATAAAAGCGGGTTAAATATTCTTTAAAAGTCATTACAATATCGTCGGTTAGGTGCTGCAGGCAGCGTCGCTGCAGTCAATGAAATCAAAAAGTCGTCTAAGTACCGAATATTGGC
>NC_051183.1:21723976-21767797 GCF_013339695.2 Rhipicephalus sanguineus | reverse complement strand
TCACTCACTCACACGTCTTCGTCTATCTCTATCTCTACTATCACTTACTTCATCTCTATCTATCTATCTATCTATCTATCTATCTATCTATTCTTGATCTATCTATCGCTATCTATCTAGATCTATCTCTATCTATCTATCCTATCTATCTATCTATCTATCTATCTATCTATATCTATCTATCTATCTATCTATCTATCGTCTATTATCATCTATCTATCTACTATCTATCTGCAAGTGATGGTTCGAGACCCCGCCCGTCACCTTATTTTCATGGCGTCATTAACGTCAGAAAAGGCGTTCGACTCGCTCGAATGTAGGTAAGGTTAAACAAAAGAATCCAGGCTGCCCCTCTTCAAAATCACGTACTGAGGCCTGACTCATTATAAACGTGACATGGTTTTGGCGCATGAAACCCAGGTTATCTTGGTTGTACAAGCGACAGCCCGTATGAACACAAACTGCCATATTAGTAGCGGTGACAGGAAGACAAACATCACTTTGAAATTAATATTGCTTTATATTTGTATTCAAATTTTCATATTACACATGTGCCACATCTATTAGTCTCATATTATCACGCGATATATATCATTTTTGATTGGATATACGTATATAGATATACTGACAAACGTCTGCTTTCTTTGCCGTGGGAGGTGTTTAATATTAGCTGTGACAGCGGGTAGGCGAACTTCTTTCTGAAATATGTATGGCTATACATATTCATATATGTATTGTATAAAAATATCCATATCTACATACCTATATAAAATTTCATATTACACATATCTCATAATCTCGTATGAGCATATGAGAGTGCACACGAAAAATTCATGTTCTTTTATGCTTATAGGATGTGACTAGTTATGTTGGATCTAACCGTAAATAATATATGCGAAAGATGAAGGCCACAGGGCCACAGCAAAATAAAGAAAACATGAGAAATAGGAGGAAGTGACAAGCGCAATGCTTACCTTTACAGGCCAGGTCACAAAACAATGTCTTACACTATCATTAAATCTTGTACATATCCGTGCCCGACTTCACTTATCCCTCACCTACTCCATGGCGAAATCGCCTCTTCGTTAAGCCGAGATATTTCTTTGCAACGCCTCAGTCGCGCGCGAGCACGATAGTCAACACACGTCAAAAGTTAATGACGTCTTGGTTTTTCGGTCTTTCGACACAACATGTCGCATCGGACTTGAAGAATATACATTCTTTGAAGTCTATGAAAGAACTACTTTTAAATGGATACCGACACCAATTTCGAAGGTGAGTTTACTCAGCCATATGGGTCTCCTGCATACAGAGACGGCTCTGCGCAAGTGTGAAGATCAGTAAACGCTGATATTTCATTTTGACATTAAAATCGGTCTTCGCATGGCGCACCTACTGACACCGACACTATCGTGACGTCAGGCACACTGTCATTCTGGTGACTCACGCACCATAATGGCTGGTTGTGATGTCGTCAGGTATAAAGATGTTCAATGGCCACTTGTGCGTCACCAACGGAGCCACGGACCGCCCGTGGAAATGTGATATCCTGCAGCGAGCACGTGACGAGACATGCATAGAGTGTCGTGACGTCAGGTACAGTAGGAACCGAAACTAGCTTTTAAACACATTCTGTAATTACATTTTTATCGTGCACTCCCGTTCAGTAAAATTTTCTAGGCTCTCGAGGGCCTTTCATATGACGCAAAAAAAGTCACAGTTCACCGCAAGGGCGAAGCAATGAATGCTATAGCAACAAATGTAGTGTTAAACGAAGTGGGCTGGTAGCTAACTGTTTTGTATCCAATCTCGCATAACTACAAAACGCTGGTGTAAGAGAATACGGCCGCTCCAGGAGCGATGCTCTCCGCATAGTCACTTCGCGCTGAGAGCGTAGCACGTAGAAGGCATACGAGCGCCCGCTGTGATGGCATTCGAGATAGCGCGCGCTAGCTATCGCGACCGTGCCCTTAGATTCAAAGTCCAAAGTTGCTCCTCGCGCGACACCCCCCCCCCCCCGCCGCCCTCGCGTCTTCGCGTCTTTTAAGGCTCGTTAAAGACGCGGGACGTTTCCTGTCTGCTTCGACGGCAGGCCTCCCGAGCGGGGTGATGTTATCGCGTGCACCCTCCGAGCGACGGGAATGGCTGGCTTGTTTGAACTCTGCTTCGGCCGCGTTCGTCGCCCCCGCTCGCGCGCTTTTACCCGCGGTAGAACATACAATGCGCGGGGGGATCTTATCAATTTGGACTTCATGCCGGAAGGGCATGACGGCGACGACGACGACAACGGCGATGGCAAGATCCTCGAGACTGTCCGTATAACTGCTATCGCAATAAAAAAAAAGACAACTGAAAATTTTAAGGCGACAGCCTTAGGTGCCCAACAAACGCGAAACTGATCGTCGGTGGCGGCAGAGTCCCGCGTCCCGCGGCGTCCAGCACGATGAGGCAAAAAAGCATCACGTGATGAGGTCACCATATGATGTGCACATGATGTCCAGATCGTCGAAATTTGTGACGTCATCATGACGTCAAATAACATAACATCACATTAACGACGTCAACACGTAACATCGCCTCTTGGTCAAATGAGGGCCTATCACAGAGGCACTGCAAAACCGCGTTAGGTGCAGAAACTTTCGGGAGGGGGGCGGACAGATCAGTACATCGACTGTGAACAAAAAGAGATGCTTTCACTTCAGGTTGTCTTAGGCGAACGCATAAGGAGATCCTGTGATTTTTGGTGTCAGTACCCCCTTCATTGACGTCTCGTTTTTCGCTCTTTCGTTCCAACTACACGCGACGGCATTGAAGAATATACACTCTTTTTAAGCCCACGAAGGAACTACATTTAAGAGTGGCTCAACTCTGCTTGGTTGGAAACAGTGGGACACAAAAACACGGAACGCGTTGCGAAGCGAAAACGTCGTGAAGAAACATGAAATGAAGAGGGGGGAGGGAAGGGGTACTTTGTGCAACACCAATGAAATGCGGTAGAGCGCTTGCTAGTTGCGAAATGGTCGACACTGATTTATGGAGGGAAGGCCATCAGATGCCGGCGTATTCTGGTCATAAGTTAATCGAAGTCAAAATGGCGTGCTCGCCGAGCGTCTTTCGAGCGCCATTGGAGCTCTGTCCTCGGTTTTTCAATATATCGCATCAATTACGCTAATTGTTTCGGCTGCACGCCAGCGACTGTACGAATGAACAATGTAAATGAGGAGTTGTGTACAACCACGGTGGAGGATTGGCTACTACAGACGGGTCCTTAAAGGGGCCCTGCAACACTTTTCGAGCATGCTCAAAACGCTGCCGATCGGTAGTCGAGGCTCTCGAGAACACGCGAGCCAAATATTATAGCGATGCGCACGGCCGGAATTTACAATAAATTCTCAAAGTCAGCTGAAATCGCTCCCCCTTCTCTCGACAAATGTATTAGTCGCAAAATATGACGCGATTGTCGGCAGTTCCACCATTGGCTGATGTTATAATCACGATAACACCCTCATTTTGCTTTCGTTGTAATTTTGAGTTCAATAAGTAGATAATATGTACGTTTATATTATGTTATCGCGTTAAAAACACCGAACCAACATTATATTAGCACTTCCGGTCTCACCGACAGCTCGTCTGCTCGTAGTTGCGTGGTTCCGTTTTCTTCGCCATGCGCAGTGCCGAAAACGTGTATTTCTGTGCTTTTGACCATCGCGGTTGCCGTTGAGAGTGGCATCCGTTCGAGTGTTGCCTCGTCAGCTGAGAACTGCATCGTCGGCACGTTCTCACGACCGACCGAGGCACGGGCGCAGCGTGTCTCGATAACAATGCTGGCGTCCGTAATGGCGGCGCTTCGGGTCGTCTGCCAGTGCCGTCTTACGAGGCGGTGTATCGGAGTATGGGCCGAAACCGATCTCAGCTGTCATTCGTTCCAAACGAGCGCGCACGTTTGCTTCCATGGTTGGCAGAGTGATGAAACACTACGGCGTTCGAGGTGCACCCCACATTAATAAACAACGCGCAGTTTTCAAGCACGCACGATACACAGCGCGATCGACTCCGCTCGACGGAACGACGCAAGCCGACCGGAAGGGAGTGGCACAGACCCCGTGGTTGCGCCGAGACGCCAGAGAGAGAGAAAGTTGAGAGAGAAAGCTGCGGAACGTGATCTCTATAATTTGGTAACACACTTAGACTTGACGGATTCGAAAATTTTTGCGGCATATGACTCGTGAAGATCATACGTCAATAATGAGACTATTCCAATATAATTAAGAAAGGTGTTGCAGGGCCCCTTTACAGGGGCTATGCAACACTTAAGGGGCTATGCACACTGTGAACATGTGAGCCAGACGTATAGCACTTCCCGCGGCAAGGATTTACAGTTATGTTTCAAATGCAGCTAGAAATTTCTCTCTCTTCTCTCGGCCAATTACGTCATCGGAGGGACCTACACAGCTATTGGCTGATGTGGTGATCGCGAGAACATGTCCAGATCCATGACGCACGCTAGCGTAACTTCTTGCCCGTTTCGCACAGGACAAGTATCCCACAAATCAATGCTCACAATGGTCCATCAAGCCGATATAGCAATGATGACGTCATAATATGCATGCGCAGAAGGCAAATGGTTCCTTGTTTGAGATTTAAGGGCGCCCGTGGTCGGTTTTCTACCCTGACGCACGTGACTTGGCTCCCCAGTATGCGTGTTTCTGTACCCTAAACAGAGGCAGCTGAACTTCCGCTGGCGCCACACGCAGGAGATTCACGTGACCTGAGCGGAAACGCAAAGTGTGACGTCACACCGCCGCCCAAAATTTGAATGAAAGCGAAAGTGTGCCGGGCGTTGCATACTTATCGGCATTTTGACAGTGTCAGTGGTTGGTGCGTTGTCAGTGAGGTGGGGGGGGGTGGGAGGAGGCAGTACCAAAGCTTTGTCGGGGTTCTATACTGGACATAACCAAATTCCACCATATCGTCAAATTTGACATAGCGGCATTTTAAGCCAAGTCAGACAGGCGCAGCGGCTCTCTGGGCCAATAGAACTGACCAATGACGGAATTTGGCGGTGTCCAGAGACGTCTTGTCATCCCGCTTGTCCTCTGTCGAGTGTTTGCACTCACTACCATTCTGAATACCATTATAAGTCTTAATGTTCCTATAATACACTAAGGGGGAAATCTGCGCTAGTGTCCTGTGCGGGTCGCAATGCATGGTGCTTCAGCCAGCATTGGAATGATGGGCAGTAGATGGATTTGTCTAGCTTCGTTCTTTCGGCTCCGTTGGCTCCGTGTGTCCGCAGCCGCTGTGTCGCGAGACGAAGTTCAGCAATCGTTCAGCAGTTCCACTTCAGCACCTTGACCTTTTTAGGCTCACCAATTCAAATCGGCTCACGAAGTTCACAACGATTGATCTTTTTATCCGAAACAAAAGCCAAAGCACAACAATAAACAAAGCCACAATTGCGTTCGAAGCCGCAAGCACGAAGATTAGGCAAATACATGTGCTACCCATCATTGCCATGGTGGCTGAACGATCGCAGCGCCAGAGTTCCCACTAGTGAGAGAGAGAGAAATGTTTTCATGAAAAGCTGGAGATGTTTTGCCTGGCTATTCGCTTGACATGCTACTCCAGGTGCTCCAGGGTGATGATATGATATATACACTGATAACCACACATACTAACCCACTAGTAAGTATTGTAGGAAAACTCTATGCAGAATAGCACCCCCGCTTCGCGGTTCTATTTTGCCAGCATCACTATACTGCCAGGACCAGTCGACAGCGACGTTCCACTCCCCCAATGACGTCACACTTGACGTTTCCCTTCAGGTCACGTGACTCTCCCACACGTGACGTCAAAAGGAAGTCCCGCTGCTGCGCTCTTTAGGGTGCGTAAACAGGCCTGCAGGGGCTGCGTAACGTTCACTACGGGGCAGATTATAACCACAGGCCGCGTAGGATGATCTTTACGACACCCCGTGTTGATGTCCTTTATCCGCGCTCCGGCTCGGGCTTTGGAAATGGCTAGCCTAACGATCGCATAATTAAACGTACAAAAATAACTCAGGAGTGCGATTCTTCGGTCGATTTCGTACGTCATGCCATCTCTTCTGTCTATTTATGTATTGTGTATAGTAGAAGGAAGGAAGGAAACAGAAATAAAGAAGGCAGGGAGGTTAATCAAAAAAAGTTCTGATTGGCTCTCCTACACTGTTGGTATTAGGGAAGGTTGTAAGGCAGTAAGTAAGATAGTAAGGTGTACAGTAAGTTTTATAGTCTATAGTAATATTGTCTATAGTATGTTGTATATAGTAACTATTTTCGGTAAGAAAGTAGGCTGGCCTGTAGCGATTCAACTATGTACAAATCTAGCAGACAGCATCATAAAATGACGCAGACGACCACGCGGAAGATCAAGCCAGATTCGACTGGCTCGTTTCTTCTTGTCGTCTGCGTTGTTTCCCTGAGGTTAACACGAATGTCATCACGCCTGGATTTGTCCTTTCGTTGGCTAGGTTTGGCTCTATAACATCTACCTGTGAGCGTTGCCATTTCCGGAACAATGCCTAGCAGAGCGTTCGCTTAGCGTGTGGTGTATTCACACGAAAAAAAGGCCTCTGCTGGAAGTTGGAACGAGCTGCTTCGATAAGCCTGGAGGCATCGTTGAGAAAACTTGCAGATGCAAATGACAGCTGTTTTCAACGAGTCCACACGACTACAATAGCGTGTGGTGAGCGAGAGCCGTTATAGGCATTCATGTTGGCGGGGATACTACGACGCTTTTATTTGTGGTTGATGCAATGGCGAAATTTCTACGACATCCTCGAAACTATAACGTGTACCTCAAAAAAAAAGTGTGCTTGGGATCAGTTCGCTATGCTAAATGAACTCGATGTTTCGGAAACAATGCCGATGGACCCGGCATTCTCTGCGCTTTATATTTTTGAGCGTTACAACTTCATCGTGGAAGTTTCGGACAGTCTATCACCAGATTTAAACTTCAGTGTAGCGACGTTACTCTACCTATTGGATTAACGGCTAGTAGATATAGTACCGGCTAGTAGATATATTCTCATAATCTGCACATTTGTGGTTTCGAGCGTCCTTGCGGCGCTAGTTAATGATCTCTGTCATTGTCAAGTTATGAATTTCTGAGCACTTTGCGCCGTTACGAACTGGTCAGTGCATAACTCCATGCCCTTTTGAATATAACCAATTCCTTATATTGCAAAGGCTTTTTTTTCTGCCACAAATACGAAGTCACTCGTGAAGCACAATACCGTGCGCAAACTAATATGATACAACAGTGATAATTATTCTCATAAAAAATATCATACAACTGCACTATACTAATAATGGTTGTGTCGCTAGTTGTTCGAAATTGATCAAAGCGTATGGAGCAAATGAGACAATTCTGGGTTGCGTAAGTTCTTAACATTTGCAAGTTAAATGATGTACCGGTAACATCTGATGGATGCGTATTGAAAAGGTGAGAATCCTGAGGTTTAAAAGCAATAACAATTGTTGGGGTTTTACATCTGAAAACTACGATATCATTATGAGGGAGGCCGCAGGAGAGGGGCTCCGGAAATCTAGACCATCTGGTGTTCCTTAGCGTGCACTTAAACCTAAGTACACCAGCCTCTAGCATTTCGCCTCCATCGAAATACGGCCGCCGCGTCCGGGATTCGATCCAGCGACCTTGGGGTCAGCAGTCGAGTACCATAACTGCTAGACCAACACGGCGGGTGTTTTTTTCCTTTTTTTTTTCAAGTAAGTTCTCGCGCTCGTACGCGTGAACAGTATTGCGTAACAACCAATACAAACTTATATAAATGCACATGCAATATCCGACCGCGTGGCTTGCATTTCCGCTTATAGTGAACAGATAAACCACCCTCACAAAACGAATGTTCCAATATGTGAATGTGAAATATTTTATGTTCACTGGCACAAATAACGAAGACTTACTGTAAGCTGAAGATATTACGGTATGTTCGACGTGTTTGCTAAGAGCGTCCTGCTTGTTTCAGGCTTCGGAACGTCTTCTCGCGAGAAGCGTCGTGAGAAGCAAAAAAAAAAAAAAACCCAACATGGCCGCTCAGAAGTCACTGCTGTTTGACTTCAATTTATCTTCGGATTTCGTACAAGTGTATTTACTCTTTCTCATTTCATTTTCTCACGAATACATTATCGCCGAGGACGGGAAGGAGTTTAATTAAATATGCATATTAAATATGGGAGGACAAACATTTGCGTAGTTGTGACAAAAAACAAATATTTTATTATCGAACTACGAGGCGAGGTAAAATGATGTTCCGTCGCTCACCGATCATTCATTAAAGAACGCTGTTAGCATGCCTGTCAAAACCCGAAATAGGGTGAGTGCTCCTGCTTATCTGCTGGAGTCCATTGATTTGACTTGCTTTGTTTTCTTCGAAAAGATGATCGCGATATGAGGCCGGTTGTAAGGTAATTTGCCTACTGGAACGATTTTAACCGTCTCGTTGGTAACGACGAACTGCAGGTTTCAGTGGTCGAATGACACTGCAATATTTAGAAGGGAACTGAAAGAAAAACGATTTTTTCTCGTATTAGTAACTTAATATTTCACAATGGCGACAGCATCACTCTTCCTGCGAGACGACCCTTGGCAAGTGAGAAAACGCACAAGAAGGAAAATACGGGTGGCGACACCATTTAGAAGTTCCTGCACGATCTCGCCGTGACGTCATCAACTTTGACGGTGTCTGTTAGGGTCGGTGTCTGCTAGGGTATACGTAATCGTTAATCGCTGAAAATAATTCGTAACGTGGTCTGAGGGACACAAGAGAGGGAGAGAGAGAGAGAGTTTGTTAGAAGGCATCGAGGGCGGCCTGAGCTAGTGCGCTCTAGCCTGCTACTCTGCACAGGGGAAAAGGGAAAGGAAAAAAAGGAGTAATTGATGGTAATGATGGGGAGAGGAAAGAGTTATGCGTGTGTACAATAACCGTATACCATAGGGGATTTGCTAGAGTATGGTGTCCAGTCCTGTACTATTCAAAAAAAACTTTCAACAGCCTTGACAGCAGCTGCTGACTTTGTCTGATCGCACATCGCTGACAAAAGGGACACAGAGTCTGAACACAGCAAGCTTCAGAAAATTTCGTTGAAACAATGCGGGCTTAATATTGGCACGCGTGCTGTTTTTCTGTTTTCATGTAACCGACCTGTTACACGTGTAACCACTGCCTTGCGCGCGCCGCACCTAAGTGTGGAACATTCCCGGTTAATTTAGCTCGTCCTGATAAGCTTGAGCGCACAACGCGAACAGGGGAGTTTATTCTGGAACTAAGGCGGCCACCAAAGATAAGACTCAAATCTTCAATGCCACATGTACAAATACCGATGTGCCTCACCGCTCATCAGATTACTGCCGGCCGACGACTGTCATCGCCGCTATCAGTGCACAGGGTGTACTGCCTGTACTTTGAGTTTTCGTTTCCCTGGCAGAAGCTCGCCCAATAAGAGTTTCGTCTTTAATGGCCCGAATGCCGTCGTCTTACCCGTCACGACCACGTGACAATATACGAAAAGACTTTGAGATATGTGACGTCATACTGACATTCGTGTGCTGAAGTTTCTTTGCAAAATTGAGGCATGAAACTTTACATTCACTTCCTCCTCTAATATATAACCTATGACGGCGAAATTAACGAAAATAGAATTGGGATAGAATCCTTTACCAGCGTTGACCTCCACGTCAAGTAGAGACAGCTGTAAACAGCTGTCCCATCGTATAGTAGGCAGCGCTCTAAAATGATCGTCTTTTGTTCTAAGCACGAAAAGGGGCCGTATTATCAAACCATCGCAAAAGGCGACAATCGCAAAAGTATCGCCGTTGGTGCGCACTGATTGGCTATTGAGCAAAAGCGGAAAAGTGAGGGGCGCCATCTATAGTATTTCTGTCGACGTGACGGTACTCTACGGCGCTCATGACATGTCTGGAATAAACGAACACAGCTTATCACCGTCGGTTGGTGGTGAAGTCTAGCATTCCAGGGACATAGACGGTTGCTTCTAGTATTCAATCCTTCGGTGGATGGGCGCAGCATTTGTTGCGCCGAAGGTTTCAACGAGCATTACCTTGGGGTCAGTAAGTAAAAAGTTGGTCGAGTTGGTGTTGGTTCTTGATAAACAGAGGGGTGCTACGGCACACAAAGAGAAAGAAGGAATACGGGTGTCCTTGTACCTTGGGGTGTTTTTCAGTACTCGTTCTTTGCCAGCGCGTGTTTTTTCGCGGTTTGAACGAACATGAACCATGCGTTGCCCGCGTGGTTTATTGCGCGCCGGCGACATGTTGAGATCTTGAGCGATGTCGCTGCAGCGGCACGCTACAGCTGAACTCTTCGAGTACGCCGTGTTATACTCTCAACAAATATACATTTCGCACAACGTTGCATTCTTTAAATATTACACTGTGCATTAAAAAAATGCACAGAAAAAACGTTGAAAGCACTTTCAACGCGTCCTATATTTCAAGTAGCCACCACCAAGCCTGGCCACTGCGTAGAAGCCAGCATACGCTCGAAAACGCCGCACTCGGGTCGCTCTGCGCTTGTACGGTGCGCTCACTCCTGTGTTGTGAGACATTCGTAACACCAACTGCCAGTGCAACAATGACGCCACAGGCAAGTATTTCTTCAGTTATTGAATGCATCAAATTCTATGTGACCAAACGCGATACTATCGCCTTTCGCGATAGTTTGAGAATACGGGCAAGGTCAGTATTGAGCTTTAGTGTGTCATAGCGTGTATACGAGAAGAGATCAAAACATTGACACCGGAATAAACATCCGCAAGGGCTCATTCGCACTGCCGTGAGGTCTTTACCAAAGAACTTAGCAACATGTCGATTCGGCGTGTGGTGGCAATATGTGTTCTAGATGGAAGTTGCATACGACCGCAGTAATAATGCTATTGATTTGTAATGTCTCTTCTAATTTCCTTAGTATGAGGCAGATACGGTACAAAAGATTGTACACACACACACACACACACACACACACACACACACACACACACACACACACACACACACACACACACACACACACCACACACACACACACACACACACACACACACACACACACCACACACACACACACACAACACACACACACACACACACACACACACACACACACCACACACACACACACACACACACACACACACACACCGAGCCATCTCGGCTATCTCATCGCCATCTCGTCCAGCCAGCTCGGCGTTCCCAGACCACGGCGCGTCAGCGCTGAAGGAGCTCACACGAGTGAATCACCACTTCTCGAAGAGCAGGAAGGGCGAAGTCGCGGAGGCAGCATATAATACGAAACGATCCGTCTACGCGGCAACAAATCGATGTCTCAGTACTCGCCCATAAACGGAACTCCCCGTACGCGCCAATAAGAAAAATGAACACAAGGGTGTAGCGGCGCGTTCGCTGCAGTTATGGGAACATCGCCTTTTCGATCGTTCACCCCTTTATGCGGGGCTGTGGCGCCACAATTTTTATAGCCCCCGTGTCGCCTTCTTGTCTTTCCTTTCTTTCTTTCTTCTTTCTTTCTTCTTCTTTCTTTCTTTCTTTCTGTACTTTCTGTCGTTCTCTTTCTTTCTTTTCTTGCTTTCTTATCTTTCTTCTTTCCTTCTTTCTTTCTTTCTGTTTCTTTTCTTTCTTTCTTCCTTTCTTTCTGTTTCTTTCGTTCTTTTCTTTCTTTCTTTCTTCTTTCTGTCTGTTCTTTCTTTCTTTCTTTCTTCTTTTCTTTCTTTCTTTCTTTCTTTCTTTCTTTCTTTCTTTCTTTGGTGTTAACCGATCGCCCGACTGAGCGCTCGACTTGAAGACGCCAGCTTACCGCGCAGGCACAGCTTATTCAAAAGGGGATGCTTCTAACATCCATATTCATGCATCCATGTTGGTTCAAGGCTCCGTAGGTATTGTAGATGGCATAGCGTAAACATCGTCGTCCATACAGCTCGTAGGCTCCTGCACAATAAGTACGTGATCAGACTCTATTCATCTGAATCTTCATTTAGGAAACCTCTACACTAGACACTAGAGTCTCGCGAAGGCTCATTGCGTCGCTCGATCGGATGTAGAAGGTAAGGAGGGGGGGTGAGCGAATCCGACGACTTGGCCTGCTTGTATGCATGCATGTATGTGGATCAGCGAGCGTGGAGAAGTATGTACACTGGGCTTGAAAAGTTTAGAGACCACTTGGTCTGAGAAAACATTTGAATTACCGAGCAATTCGTGGCTGTATTCGGTCGAACTGCGCAGTACATGTTGGCGCGTTTTCGAACAGGCCGGAAATATAAATTAAAGGCTGCCTGCCGAAGCAGCGGTCAAAAACTAACAGGGTTCCTTATGCACTAATCTAAGACGACTGGAAGACGAAAGCCATCTTCCTTTTCTTCTCAGTCGATGTATTTATTGTCCCTGCACCGCCACCCTTCGGAAGCTTCTGCACCTTACGGGGTTTTGCATTGCCTCCAGGATCGGAGGCACCTCACCTGGTTTTGCACTGCCTCCGTGATCGGCCCGCCATTCAAAAGCTACGATTTCATGTGATGACGTCATCATGTGACGTCATGGTGACGTCTTAATGACGTGACCATACGGTGACGTCACAGCGACGTCATGATGACGTGATCACAAATTTGTGACGTCATAATGACGTCACGAATTTTGGTGACCTGGGAAGTCATGATGACGTCATATGGGGACGTGGTCACGCGATGTTGATTTTTCGCATCGCTCGGGTTTACGCCGCCGACGCGGGACGCCGATCAAACTTCACGTTTGATGAGGCGTCTAAGGCTTTCGCCTTAAAATCAACTTTTTCCTGAGTCTAGCTCGCATAGACCACAGACTGATGACGGCGGTAACCATTTCGGAATGTCGTCCTGAGAGCTCATTGCGGATGACGGCGACGAAGGCGTTGCTCAAATTCTTGGGGACAAGAGACTTGCAACGGTGGGTATAGAACAATGGCGATATTTTGACTGTGAGGAGCGTGACTTTGTGCGTGTGTGCTCCCACTCTTTTTCTTTCTCTCTCTCTTTCTCTAACTTTCAAACTCCCCTATCCCTTTCCCCAGTGTAAGGTAGCATACCAGTTTTTCTAGACTGGCTATCATATCTGCCCTTCCTCTCTCTCTCTCTATTCTTTCCTTTCTTCTTGTATCTCGGGGTCCATAAACTTTTGACGTGGATTGTACATGTGGATGTGTACAGTACGCGCGTCTTTGCGCGTTTTCTGGCTCACCAAGCGTCTTCTCGCAGAAAGCGTAGTGTCATTGGTATCGTGAAAGAGTAATTTACTAATACGAGAAAAATCGTTATTCCCTTTAGTGTCTTTTAAGCTCTCGTCAAGTGACTATGCGTCAGTACACTCAGCGAAAATGTCGCGCTGTTTCTTCCTGCCAAACTATAATTATTTCCTTTTGCTACTTAGTAAGCAACTAACAAAGAACGGTGTCACACGTGCGGAGAGTGCAGCATTCCATCAAAACGAAACACAGACAGCGAATGTTGACGTGCGAGGCAAAATACTTACCCTCCGGTTGAATAATCTATGCTTTCGAATACAAGAACCGAACGCCTCCCCCATTCGCACTTTGGTCAATACACGAGCTGCAGCCCTGTTGCTCCTTGTATGCGGGTACTCCGTCCGCAAACAAACTCAACTCCACCCAGTGACAGTGCGTACCACGGTTCTGTCTAATGCGAAGCATTATGCCTGCAAATCGAACATATCTTTTGTTTGTTTGCATTACTCTTCAAGGCAAATTGCTGTTATCAGCTGCTCGCACTATTCGCAGCACGAGCAGCACGAGAGCATCAATAATGGAGTGCAATAATGCGTCTCTCCATGGAGTTTCCGTATGAATAATGAGTCTTATTTCCTCTTTTGTTTGAGGCCCCTAGTGGATGGAGGAGGAATATTTTGAATGCCGTTCTGGTGAGGGCTGTAGATAGAAATCATTTTTGGAGTGGGCGGGTTCATCTATACATTATGTATGTAGGTGTGTGCGTTTGCATGTGTGCGTGTATATATGCACATGCTAAATTGATATCTTGCCGGGGGGGGGGGGGGGAGACCTAATAACTCCCCTCCCCCCTTGCCAAGCAAGTGGGGTTGAACGTTCTTTGACAGGAAGCTGAATGAATGTTAATGTTCGTACGTGATCACCGCGGTGCATTAGCAAACCAAACATGCTTGGGATGAAGCTAAGCGCGTTGCGTTTTTGTTGTCGTGGTGTATCATCTGCCTGTGCCAAGCGCCATTTGAATAGTGACACTTCCGCACCAAGTTGGCATTGTTTTCGTGTAAGACGCTTCCCCGTTGTATATAAATGTTGTTGTAGCCGTGCGGTGTACAAATGCGCGCAAGCGTGAAAGTGTACAGTCAGGCAAATACGTGCGACCACAATAAAACGCTTGATTTATGTTGTGTACGCTGTAGGAACGCCAGTTAGTCAATATTACTACGCGTATATGCACTGTACGGCGTCCCCCCCCCCCTCACACACAGACTCAGTGTGTTGCCGTACATGGAGTCACCGAACATTTCTAGACGCCGACAGTCCCATCATACAGAAAGGAGTACACAAACCATCGCAGGCATTCACTAATACGCGTGCCCTCATACACACGGAAACAAAAACACAAATAATATGCAAGCAGACGCGCGCAGGCAGAAATGCAAAAACCAAAGACAGAGCAAGGCAATGAGACAATGTAGTTAACATGATGGCTAAAACTTCATCTTTGATGCAAGCATTTGGGAATTATTGCCCGGGCCATTAATCTCATTGACTCCCCAAGACGTAAAAAGTCAGCGGGTCTGCAATGTGCTTTAAATAAACTTTTCATGACTACTTATAGCTTCTCGGCAAAAAAAAGGCATTACAGCATATCCTCCCTTCCCAAACACATCATTCGTCCAACGCTATTACTTCAAAGACTGTCAGACGAAATACAATAATGATTTCTCGGGTTTTACATGACAAAACCGCGATATGTTTAACGAGGCACGCTGTAGTGGAGGGCTCCGGAAATTTCGACCAGCTGGGGTCCTTTCATGTGGATCTAAATTGAAGTACACGGGCTTCGAGCATTTCACCTCCATCGAAATGCGACCGCCGCGGCAGGGTTGCAACCCGCGTCGCTAAGATTCCGAGGGCCGTGACAACTGTACCAGCGCTGGGGCTCAGACGAAACTTGTAAGTATGTAAATACAGGATAAAATGGCATTATGCGTACACGTGATTTCATGAGCACATTATAAAATTGTAAAACAGTAATTGTAGAGACAACATGATTATTAAAGCGGTAGGATTGGACTGTAGAGAAAACTGAGACCGGTTAAGTTATTTAAAGAAAGCAGGAGAAAAAGTCCTTGCACTTAAGGACTCTTATTTAAAGTTTCGCTTTCTTTAGCTTGTTGCAAAGTGCACTTGCGCTTCCAGTTCTATCTGCAAACTCGCAGCGAGACGCTGAAATGCGCTGCGTGCTTTTCGAAACGGCCTGCCCGACATTTTTACAATCATGTTTGGTCGACCCGAACTTGACAGCTGAAAAGAGAGTCGATGTACGGCAACTCACACAATATAGAAGGTCTCCACTCGTGGCACAGGCGATCCTGGAGAGATGGAGACTTTCGCATCTCACGCTGTTGCGTCATCGCAAAAGCCGCCTCCTTGTAAGGGTAGTTCGATCGACGACGTCCTTGTTCCCTCGCGAGCCACCACTTTTTGCGCGCGAACTTTGGCCAGAATCCTACGTCGAGAGAGATATATCGTGTAAATTCTAAGCCCACTTTCTAACTTCCATACGACGAAGCTTACGTTGGCACGTTGCCAAGTGGCGCTGGTTTTCTTCGCTTTTTTCGTGACGACAAAGTGTGCTCTTCTAGTTTTTTATAGCAGAGCAAGGAACCCTTCCATAACGGTCCCTACAGTGCACATCTCAAGTCATTCTGCGTTTGCTTCAAAAAAAAAAAAAAAAGAAAGAAAAAGAAAATGGAGAGTACTTAGAGTACAATGGCCTATACTATGGTTGTGCAGTAAGCTGCCTTCAAAACACACAAAGACTCCCCTAGTTTAGAGAAAACGCAAAAGACTTGAGTATTAAGCACTTCATCTTTAAGTAAATATCTGAGAATATTTTGGCAACGATTGCGGGAGGGAGAAGTTTCTGACAGGTTCTACTTAATTAAGTCCGCGCTTATAAAGCTGGCACTAACGACAAAAAAGTACTCCTCAGTGTTTTTGAAAAAAAGTCACAGCTTCGCCGCAACGCCGAAGCAATGAATGCGATAGCAACAATTGGATTGTAACGTGAAGAACAGAAAGCAGCTCGAAATTTCTAGCGCGCCGCGCAAGCGCAAAGGACGCACGAAAACAACACACACAGGTCGAGCGCGAACTATAAAGTGTCACAGCTCGACACTTAAAGCGCGCTGCTGAAACATAAAGAAAGACGCACGAAACGAACGCACAGGTATACACAGGACGATCGCAAACTAACAACTGTCACAGTTATTACTTCTTTCTGTTTTAACAGCGCGCTCCTTTCGCAAACGCGACCGCTTCAGCGAGCGAAGGGACCTTCGTACGCTCTGTAACCTCAGCGCGGACATCGCGGCGAAAGCACAAGACATACAAACCAGCCCCCTCACGAGATTAGCGCACGCAGGCGACAACGACCTGTAGGGCAAAGTGCACCTACAGCTGAGTGCACAACGAGCTGAGCGCGCCCTTCGTTCCCTTCTCGCCATGTCGCTGGTGACGAAGAAAGCGCGCTGAAGTAAACGGTGTTATAAATAGCTCGTTCTTAGCACGCTGAAAGAGACGTAAGCCTCGTTGCCTGGCCGTGTAACGCCGAGCGCTGCGGAGCGAGAGGTCACCGTTCGATTCCGCGTTTTGGAGAAAATTTTTCTGAATTATTTTTCTTTCTGGCTTATATACGGGGCATGACGGCGACGGACGACGGTGATCGCAAAAATCAGCCGAGAGTGTCCATATAATAGCTATCGCAATAAAAAAAAACATGAGCATCCTGAAAGCTGACGTACACTTGCAAGACCAAACACGCTCAACCGCAACATGGATTTGCCACACAAATTGTATCCTCGCGGCGGTGCATACTTTACAGGAAGAACAATGCGCCTGATGTGATGCGTTCAATGCTGTGACAGGGTGTGTCTTTTGCCGCAAGAAGAGTATGCTTGCGGCGGTGCACGCTCTACAGGAATGTTAACGAGCTCCGTGTGGCACGGGCAGTTACGGCAGTAGTGCTAGAGTAGCTTCGATGTACAGCAAAACTAATGAAACCGAAAGTGGGTACAGTTAAATCAGTAGATAATAATTATATGGCGGTAGCGCTAGTGAGGCAAGGGCTAACGGAAGGGCAAATTAGTCATGAACTGAGAGTGAGAGGGACACAGGGATACTGGATCAAGGGCTAAAAAGGCACAAATACACATGAAAAATAGGAAAACACACTGTTGCGACCACGGTTTAGATCCGTCCCACCGCTGCAACCCGCTGTTGCGACGTTAGGGGTGCGTCGTACCCGGACTCTATTTGGTAGCGTGACAGTCTCCGGGTTGAGGCACTGATGCTAGCAAGACAAACACGAAGACAAACAAGTTTAATGGCACTTTTTGTACACTTATTTATATAGTGAAAAGGTAAAAGTTCAGCGACGAGCGAACTGGATGAAACTTTAACCCAGTGCTCAGAGCTCCTTTTCTCACTCAGAACCGTCGTTATAACCCCTCAGGCTGGCACCACCTTGATTGTAACCAATCACACACGTGACACCACCCACCATGGCACCAGCCAATAACACTGTCGCTGAGGGTCGTTGTACTCACTGAAGCAGCAAAGTTCCTGCGGTCTACGACACGCTTGTGGCGTCAGCCGGGAGAACAGGATACTCGGGAAAGTTCATTTGCCTCTAGCCAGAAGGGCAGGAAAGGGTTTACGGCGACTTAATGGCTCCTTTCAAAACATACAGGACCGGTCGGCCCCGCAGCATACCAAACCATGTCAAAGTGGCCCATTCTAAAGACGTCACCAACTTTGACGTCTCCCTGCTAGATCTTGTATCTCTGCTGCCCAACGGACCTCGAACGAGGCTCTTCCTATTGTGGGGCGCTTCCCGTCACCGGGAGGCCGTTTCTGGGATGGATGCAGGAGACACAGTAGTGTGACAACGCATCGCCCATTCATTCTCATAGTCACCGCGTTGCCACCGACGGACAGTTATAACAACACACATAGAGCTGCGTTGCGTGTGTATGGGTCAGTGTTGCAATACCAATAAGCCCACCTTGCCATTCTCAGTGAGATAAGGGGAAATGTGGATGTTCTTAAGTTGTTCTTTCGAAGCTTCCCGTGGGTACGCCTACCATGCTGCTTTAGATGGGCACGACGCAGAACGAAGTGATATATATATATATATATATATATATATATATATATATATATATATATATATATATATATATAGCGAGCATACCGACAACGTGCGTAAAAAGATCCGGATAAGCCATCCGTTAGTTCGTATTTTACATAACAATTACGTTAGCTGAAGATAACACTTGCCCCACGAAAAGGCTATGCTCTTTTCATAAAGTGCTCTATGCTCTTTTCATAAGTCATATGAAGGCAGTTAATAAGGCGAAAGCCTTATAGATGTCAAATGGGTCATGATATACATCACGAGATTTGCCGAGACCTGACGCAACTTCGTGAGACTTCAGCCGATTTCACGCCTGTGAAATCTGAGTAAACAGAGGAGATGGCAAGCTAGAGCCACCATCTGGCGACCACAGACTGAGCTCTTCATCTTGCCTCATCTTCATCTTCTTTTTTATGTTTTTTTTTTTTTGTTTATCTCTTTCTACATCTTATTCTTTCTTTCGTGATTCTTCCTTTCTTTATCTCTATCTACATCTTCTTTCTTTATTTCTATATTGCCCTCTTTCCTCCTTTCCCTCCTCTTAACCTTCACAATACTGCTCGTCACCCTCACTTCTTTTTCCCTCTCCTGGCAATGCTGCACTGTACGTGCTTATGCTATGGTTCACCCTCTCACTTCCCCTCTCACCTCCTTTCCCTCCTCCTCACCATAACATTAGTCCTGCTCGCCCTCACTTCGCTTTGCCTTCCCTCTGCTAAACTATACTATAAAAGGCTATGCTAGGCTTTACCCCCTCACCGCCTCCTTTTCCTCCTTGTCATCCTCACATGTCCTCATCACCCTCTTCTCCCTTTCCCACTCCCTTTCCCACTCCCTTACTATACTATACACTACGCATGGCTCTGATATGCTAGGAGCTGCTCAGCACCTATCTGCTTTCTGTGGCACATAACCGCCGAGTTTCCTGTCTACGACACCGGCTTCCGTCCGCTCTAGGAACTGTGCTCGTCCTCTCGCCCACCACAGTTATTGCATCCCACGCCGGACAAATCGGCGCACGTGTTGTGGGAGCGAAGCATAAGATGAAGAAAAGGAAGAAGAGAGCGCGTGCAGGTTCGTGATGACGATCACTTCTGCTCACACGTCACGGACCAATGCTCAGCATAAGCAGCCCCGACCAGGGGCGTAGCCAGAAATTTCTTTCGAGGGGGGGGGGGGGGTGCAACCATACTTTATGTGTGTTCGTGCGTGCGCTTGTATGTGTGCGTGTATATATACGCGAGCGAAATTGAAAAATTGAAAAGTACAGAAAAGGTTTATTCGGTTCAGAGTGTACATTGCTTGTGCGCTGTGAACCGAATACCAACCTGTCACTATAAACGCTTCCTAGCTTCTCCCCGCATAAACATGCCTCCGCAATGTCCTAGTCATAATAAATGTACCTCCTAAAGACTGCATGATGTTAGTAAATTGTAAACTGAGAAGAAAATTTCAGTTGGCGTGGAACAAAGGCTCAAATAACAAACTACACCTAGTAAAACGTGTGTTAGGCGAATGGATATCTTGCACACACCAAAAACGAGTTAAGGAAGTGATACTGTGGCATCTGCGCATAGGGCACGCACACCTCACGCACAAATTCGTTCGAACAAAGCAAGATAAGTCCAAATGTGAAGCACGTGGGGATGAGCTGACAGTAAGCCACATTTTATTTTCTTGCACCGAACGTCAAACACTGAGAAAAAAAAATTCGCACCGGTCTACAACGAACGCATCCCTATTCACCCAGCATTGGTTTTAGGCTAGGCGAAGATGCGCTTGTTGATACATCATGTATTTTTAACTTTTTAAGGAAAGCAGGCATTCCAGGAAAGCTTTAAACTTACCGTGTACTGAGCAAAGCATTGTTCTTTACATCATGCAGTTTCTCATCTTTGAGAAGAGAAACGATGATTTTATTCCTGTCAGTTGGGATCGTCGGGGCCCTTGCTCAGACAAGAGCTCACTAAGGAGATCGAAATTTTTACACAATTTATACCGTGCGTTTGGCGCATGATAGCCTTTGCTGCTTATGTGCCAATAAACCCAAACAAACAAACAAACAAACAAACAAAAACAAACAACACACAAGGTAATTGACTAAAAAACAAAAAAAAACAAACACACAAACTAACTGAAAAACCAACAAACAAATCAGTGCCATTTTCTCTATAAACATTAAACTCATCGCTTCGCAGATGGAGTTGCCCTAGCTGAAAGCGAGGCCGTTCGATAAGCACGGCCTTCCGTCGCCGCCGACAGTGGAGGCCAACGTTGCTGCGTCCGCCGGCGTCTGTCTGGCCCGATTCAAGACGCTCGCCAATTCGATCCACAAATGTCGCGACGTGCGCTTACAACAAGAGGCCGTGGAGTTATGACTCTCAGCGACAGTGGCTTGTCGACAGTCGGTGGCGCCGGAGAACGGAGATACTGCATTCTGTGTCAAGATCAATTTTGCGAATGGCCTCATACTCAGGCACCGCATGTCCTCACTGTTGGCGCTTGCGTTTCGCAACTTGTGTACAGACGCTGTCTTAGCGATATTTTCGTGAATGGCTGGCTGGAGATGTGGGAACATCTGAAAAGGAACCACGGGGTAATTTTTCTAGATGAAGCGTGCCTGTTGCGACGTCACGAGGCCAGGCACTCATTTGTAGCTGCTGTTCTTGTTACGTAGTACTCACGGATTGAAATAGGACAATTTAGGGCTAATAAATGCACATGTTTTCGTTTCTACAGTCTTAAGTTTGCGTCATATAGGCGTAATTTCGACTTGCACGCGTAGACCAGAGCCAATATTATCTTTAGAGACCAGATTCGTCGCGACATGACATGGTTATCTCGAGCGTTTGCGCATGCCAGTCATTATACTAAAAGGGTAGCGGCATGGGCTAGTTGGTATGACATGACGAATTGTATAGCGCGAACAGGGTACTTGCACAGACAGAAAAAACGAGGACGGGCGTTATACTAAAAGTTTTGATGTCGCGTTTGTATGTATGAGTACTGTGCCATCGAGTGATTGACAACTCCTGCAAGCAGCATCAGGACATGAACACTGGTGAGATCTATTTGAGAGAATCCACCCGCCACGGTGGTCTAGTGGTTGTGGTACTAGACTGCTGGGACCGAATCCCGACCGCGGGGGCCGCATTTCGATGGAGGCCAAATGCTAGAGGCGCGCGTGCTTAGATTTAGGTGCGCGTTAAAGAGCCCCAGGAGGGAGGGGGTTGCATCGCAACACCCCCCTCCCCTTGCCGTTGGTCGAGTCCAATAGACAACATGCTTCACAATGGATGAAAAAAAAAAAAGAGAATGATGCGATTAGGTGCTTCTCACAGTGGCCTGCCTTTGGTCCCTGGCTTTCCGGGAGTAAAAATTGGAAGTGAAAAGCCCTTGGAATGCCGCATCAGGATTCCTTCGGCCGCCATTATCGTCAAAAACATGCGCCAAAATTCTGCTCCTTAAACAATGACGGGACCGGTCCAACTGACTAACGCTATCGGGCAAATTTCGCGCCCCTCTTTCCTTAGGCGATTAAAAGAGGGGAGGGGTCCATCACGGCCCTCCCTTCTCCGTGCGTACGCCGATGGTCGTAAGATGAAGCCGCTATTAAAGAGACCGAGACACATGTTGAAGTCTTGACCGCGTACGGAGTCGTGTTTTGTGTACTTAGCTACAGTTTGCTCAATCGTTTCCCGATTTCTGAGAGAAATAGATCGGTGGGTGATTCTTTGTTTGCTCAGCACTTGTAGAATCACATTTTCGTTGCTTCTTCACCGCAGGAGTCATCTCGGTTACAATTTTTGTTCGCTCTCGAAATGGAATCGGCGTGCGTGTCTTCTACCGGCCCGAGAAAGTGTTGATAAGAGAGAGAAAAAAAAGGATAAAGATGATACAATAAACACGAGGAACTTGGCTTTGAAATGTCCCACGGAGGTACATAAGTACATCAAACACGTAAACAAATACGCTAAACGAAAAGAACCGGGAAATATTTTGTGGTCAAATTTCTAAAGAGAAACCGCTGTACATGTGAAGCAATTATTGGATTGAAGCAGTCATGCAAGTTAACAGCTAATATTTTTAAGTTATTATATTATGTTGTTATAAAAAGAAATAGCCTGCATTAACCGAAAGTAGTTCAACGTTAGTCAGTGCTCGGGATAGAAAGCGCTAGTAAGCGCCCGAAAAAAACGCTCTTTATTTAAAATCAGTAACATTTTGCCGCAAGAAGTCTAGTCATTTTGTAACGTGCTACCTACAGTCCAAGGAAAAAAAGACAAAGAGAACCTGCTACTATTTCTTCAGAGTCCTGTCTTGCCAGGTGGGAACTCTCTTTGGAGAACGCGTTAAACATATATATATATATATATATATATATATATATATATATATATATATATATATATTGTAATGAAGAAGTACTCTGGCGCAGAGGCAGCATCATTGAGCGTGCAGCAGTGGCTCGAGCTGTGCTTGGTACATTGCGTGACCAGCGACCAACTTCACTCTATATAAATCGCCTTTATATTTGGTGGAAGTGCCCGGTAACATTCCCCCTACCATCCTGGATCTCCGTTCTCGGCGGCTACCTTCTGCTATGCCGGACGCCAACCAGCAGACGCTTCCATCGCCACCTGTCTCGGCAGTGCTCCACAGCGGGAGCCTCCAATCTTCAGCGGAACAGATGACAACGACGTTGAAGATTGGCTGTCGACTTACGAACGGGTGAGCGCTCTAAACAAATGGATGGACGCGGACAAGTTCACACTCGTGTCGTTCTATCTCGCGGGTGTGGCCAGTCTTTGTGCTTGAACTGGTATAGCGCATTACGGGGAAGAAGAAACGCCCAAGCAGACCGACACAAGAGGACAGAGCGCTAACTTTCAACTGAGCTTTATTGTCAAAATGCATCAAATATATAGGCTTGCGCAAGCACACAAAAACACACCCTAACGCAACGCCAAGATTAGACACACCATCGCACCATCACACACCACAGATTCATAGACGGTTTCCCTGATTAAGAAAGGCCACTGCAAGTTCAGATAAAGCCAAGGAAGGGGCGCTGATACATGTGATGCCAGCTCTTGCTATACAATGCGCTTCTATTATTTCGCAAGTGATTTGTGACTGGTGCTTTTTTAACACTTCACATTGATCAATCAAACATAGGGGAACATCTACAATCGCGTCAGTGAATTCCAATGTGGCCCTTAATTGCTTTGTGGACATTATAATGGTGCTCTTTTAGCCTTTCGTTAAGGCAGCGCCCCGTTTGGCCGATATACCTCTTACCACATGAGAGTGGTATCGAGTAAACAACCGCTACTCCACGTGGCAGAAACCGAGTTTTGTGCTTCGTTGAGCAAACACTGGCGCGTGATTTGAGGGGATTGACTGCTTTGCAAAGCCGCTGTAACTTATCCGGCGCCGAAAACACCACTTTCACGCTGACTTTTTCCCCTATCTTTTTTAGTCGGTGGGAAATGTCATGCACGTAGGGTAAAACTACGGGTCTTTTTCGTTCGTTGGATTGCGGCTGAGCCTCGGAGTTGCCATCTTTCTTTATCTGTTTTAATAGCTTTTCAGCTATGGATGCCAGTAGGATAGCTTGGTACCCAGCACTCGAAAGCCTTTCGGCTTGAGCTACAAAGCTGCACTGCATGACATGATGACGTGATTTCCTGAGGGGATTGATGTGACAAAGATTTGTGATGCTTGGCTTAACTAACTTGGAATGGGAAGAGTCATAGGGTAAAAGAGGTTTTCCAGTTCTAGGTTCATATAGCCAGCACACATGGTCCAGGTGAAAGAATCAAATTCAAATCTAAAAAGCCTAAACTGTTGTCAATTGGCATCTCATGCGTCAATAAAAGCGGGTTTAAATATTCTTTAAAAGTCATTACAATATCGTCGGTTAGGTGCTGGCAGGCAGCGTCGCTGCAGTCAATGAAAATCAAAAAGTCGTCTACGTACCGACATACTTTGGCGACAATATTTTGGTCAAGCATGCTCATCAGCAATCGGTCATGATATGCAAGGTATATTTCACTAAGGATTGGGGTGAGGCATGACCCAAAGCAGACACCACTATTCTGTATGTATGCCCGATCATTAAAAGATGCAAAAGTTGACCTGACATAAAACACAGAAGCTCTAAGAGGTTACTGTTATGGACACCCGTGAGATTCTGGAAGGCTACAGCACCAAATGAGTCAATGGCATCGTCAACACACTCTAAAAACTTCCCATGCGGCAATGAGTAATATAAATCTTTTATATCGACAGAAAATGCTTTTTAGCCCCTGTCGTTCTGTTCCAGAAAGTTAACCAAAATGTCCGAATTCCTTATTGAAAAGGGGTCATCAATGGTGATCAAATTCAGCTTTTCTTGCAGAAATAATGCCACAGTTTTTTGCCATGTTCCTCTCTCTGTCACAATTACCCACAGGGGGCAATCGACCTTGTGTGTTTTGGCCGTGAAGAAGGTACAAAGGCTAAGCTTCTTGTACTTATCTACTGCTTTGGCAAGTTCTTCAAAACCCAAGGTGGCGCACAGCTTTTTTGCTTGGGATTTAACTTTGCAGAGGCCAATGTCGTCCTCAGCTCTAAAGACAGAATGACCCTTGGACTCCGTCTCTTCTCTACCTTCTCTCTGACACCTCTAAGTCCCAACATCGCGAATGCTCCGGCGCCAAGTTCCGCACTTCGCGATTCGTAACAAGCTCCTCTATCGACGCAACTCTGCACCAGAGGGTCGCAAGTGGTTGCTCGTAGTCCCGCGAGCCTTGAGGTCGGAGATCTGTTCCTCTTTCCACGCTGACCCACAGTGTGGCCACACAGGAGTCTTCAAGACGTACGAAAGACTTCGACACCGTTACTACTAGCGTGGTATGTATACCTTCGTCCGCGACTTCGTCCGCTCTTGCCGCGAGTATCAGCGCCGAAAATCTCCACCGCGCATCCCCGCCGGTGAACTACAGCCTTTGCCGTGCCCTTCCCGACCTTTCGATCGGGTCGGAATAGATCTTTATGGGCCGCTTCCATTGACTCCTACCGGCAACAGGTGGACAATAGTTGCATTCGACCACTTAACACGCTATGCCGAGACTGCGCTGCAAATTGCTACGGCACACGAGGTCGCCACTTTCGTACTGCGCCGTTTTGTGCTGCGTCATGGAGGTCTTCGGGAACTCCTCAGCGACGGTGGCCGCGCCTTCTTATCAGAGGTCGTTGAAAAGTTGCTCGCTGAGTGTGCTATTGTACATCGCACATGCGCAGCTTACCATCCACAAACAAATTGTACTACAGAGCGTTTTAATAGAACTCTTGGTGACATGCTCGCTATGTACGTCACACCTGATCACTCTAATTGGGACCTTGTTCTTCCATTCCTAACCTATGCCTACAATACCGCGACTCAAGCTACAACTGGTTTCTCCCCTTTTCACCTCCTTTACGGTCGTCACCCTTCCCACACCATTGACACCATTCTGCCCTATCGACCGGACGCGTCCGAGTGCCCGCCGATCTTGGACGCCGCCAGACACGCAGAAGAATGTCGTCAGCGGGCCCGCCGCTTTACCTCCGATGACCAGAACCGCCAAAAAGCAATCCACGATGCCCAGAACTCGATTCCCGTTTTTCTTTCGGGTGCCCTCGTGTGGCTGTCAGTGCCGCATCGCACACCAGGGCTCTCTTCCAAACTTCTTCCTAAGTACGACGGGCCATACCGCGTTCTCGAACAGACGTCTCCAGTCAGCTACCTTATTGAGCCTCACTCACCGCCGTCTGACCTGCGACGTCGTAACCGCGAGGTTGTACACGTTCAAAGACTCAAGCCGCATCATGGTTCTACGGTCCCTGCAGACGACTAGTTGCCAGGATGGCTTCTTTTTTTCCGCGGGGCCATTGTAATGAAGAAGAAGTACTCTGGCGCAGAGGCAGCGTCATCGAGTGTGCAGCAGAGGCTCGAGCTAACGAACTGAGCTTGGTACATTGCGTGACCAGCGACCAACTTCACTCTCAATAAATCGCCTTTATAATATGCAGGGTATCTTAAGTTTCGCGCAGCATGATCTTAAAAAACAAGAGGAACGTCGTTACGCGAGTCAGACCTGGTGCGCATTGTTCGCAGTATACTGTAGTAGCCACTACTAATTTTTTCATTAATGAGGTTTAGCTAATTAGTCTATGTTTCTAACTCGACCAGTACTTAACTAATTATTGGAATGTCAATGAGCCAAATGGAGGCATGCTCGAATGTCATGGAGCGGCGCTATTTTCGGCAACGTACTAATTACGTGCACATTTTTTCCGGCTGATGAAGAAAGCGCGCAAAATAAAAAAAAAATAACAATAACACGTGACTACGCCCATCCTCAAAAGCTAGGAGCGTAGTCTTGACTTGCTACTTCACAGTAACCTTTTTTAAGGGCGCTGCTTCCTGATGGGCGCTGCAGTCTAGTCACATGTCATTTTTCAGATTTTGCGGGCTTTCTTTATTACCCAAAAAAAGCGAGCTCGCAATTAGTAAGTTGTTCAAAATAGATGTCAGATAGATGTCATTGGAGCATGCCTACATGTGCCTCATTGCCATTTTAAGTATTAGGTGAGTACTTGTCAAGTTGGAAATATAATTAGGACAAATTAACTAAACATCGTTAACGAAAAAAAATAGTAGTGGCTACTACAGCACACTGGGAACAATATGCACTAGGTGTGCTTCGCGTATCTATGTTCCTCTTTTTTAAATCGTGCTGCGTGACATTTAGGGTACCCTGTATATATATATATATATATATATATATATATATATATATAATATATATATATATATATATATATATATATATATATATATATATATATATATTTAACGTGCATCTCCAAGGAGAGTTACACCGGTGGCAAGTCAGGGTTCTGCCAAAAGAGTAGCAAGTTAACTTCCTTTTCTTTTTTCCTTGGAGTGTAGGTAGCACGTTACAAAGTGACTTGACTCCTCGCGGGAAATTCTGACTAATTTTATATAAAGTGTGTTTGTTGGGCTCTGACTAGCGCTGGCTAGCCACAGCTCTGACTATCTGACTAACGTTGATATACTTTTGGTTAATGCATGTGCTATGTAATGTGTGCTCCGTGTAATATATATATATATATATATATATATATATATATATATATATATATATATATATATATATATATATATATATATATATATATATATATATACGGTCAAAGTCATCTTGATTCGAGAAGACATGCTTCGCACTAAAAAAAAAAAGAAATGTCTACTGCGGGCATTGAATGTTTTGAAGCTACCCCTCTCCGCTACCTTATACGTCTGGTTCACATATTTACAGAGAGCGTTGCTCAACTGCTACGGACTATAACCAGTGCTGCACATGTAACAGGAGAAAGTATTTTGTCAGTCCCCGCTTTGAGGTCGAGGAGTGTTGCCAAGTAGCCGTGACTGCTCCTTATCAAAAAGCTTGTGCGATGTAAGCGTCGGCGTAGGCAGATCTATTTTTACTGCCTTCGCCAGACGTACCGCAAGTACCCCCTTCTGTCCAATTCCCACAATAACGCCAAACACACTGTAAAGCAGTTTGCCGTTGTGGTTCAGTGGCTATTGAGTTGAGCTCCTGATCACGTGATCATGGGTTCCATTTCCAGCTGGGGTGGCTGCATATAGATGGGGTGAAATTAAATAAGTTTACAGGTGGTTAAAACAAGTCAGGTAGAACACCCCCCCCCCCCCTCTCAGCTAGGGTGTTTCTTGTAATCCCTGCAATTTCTTTAGTACGCTAAATACACTCGCTGACGAAATTAATTAATTTATTCAATATTAATTGTCATTATACACGCATATTGATGCGCGCTTACATACCTACTGGCAAATCAATTCTGAAATGAAATCAGTCAATCAATCAATGAACCGCTCAAATATGCAGATAATCAAGCGATGAGCCTTTTCATTTAGATTTTCAATGTATACCGTATGTAACTAGTTAGTTTGATTAAACTGCATGCGTCTCGGTTTACATCTATACACTTTTTACATCTTTGTGGCGCACGTGCCTTTTTATTGCCATTCGCGTTCATCTATATTGAAAAATGTTTATGTAATGGATCCATTACTAGCCTAACTAGATCTAGATGCGGGATCATAATATAGCCTAAGGATCTAGATGCGGGATCATAATATTGCTGTACCATCTCTGATCGGCAATAAATCTGTTAATCATATATTCATAACCTAACAGCAAAGGGCACAGATTCTTACAGACAGCATGTGTTTTTCGAAAAGACATGGACTACGTTCCCGTCTATGAGAGCAGAGGACGCCGACCAGTGGTTAGAATGGGAGCTGATTGTAATATACTCGATCTAATAGAAGAAACTGAACAAAGTCAAATTTTTTGGTAGTATTCTTTGCTCTCAATTGCTTTCGTAAAACAAATGAAGAGCGTTGATACGCGCGAGCCGTAAAACTGCAGATGATCTTACACACGCACTGCGAAATGACGCTGGTAAATTTTCACCACAACCTAAAAGACTCTATATGCCTTCGTCATCAGCCTTACGGATAATGAAAGCATTTTAACATATTTTAGGTTAGCGTACAAGTTTACTGTAAAAATGCTGTAAGGAGTCTTAAGTCACAGTAAGAAGTTATTTCCCGATATCTTGTTAGTGATGTATGAATTTCGAATGCTGAAGCAAGTAAAAGCAGCCTCTAGAGCAGAAAAATTCTGCCTGCCTGCCAAAAAATATTATTCAGCAACGGAGTTAAAAATAAGTAACAAAAAAAGAACGTTTAGTAGCATTCCAACACGTTTTCCAAAATGATATTAGAGTAAGCGAGACTTCGAGTTATACGAAATACAGTTATTGCAAGTCGACTGTGCGTTCGCACTTCGGCGTCGGAAATATATATATATATATATATATATATATATATATATATATATATTGAATTAATCTTATGCCCGAATAAACGCAAAGACGGTCCTGATACGTACTAACGAAAAATTAAAGCGAGTTCCCCACCTGTGAAATCTGAGTAAACTGCAGAGCTGGCAAGCAAGCGCCACCACCCGGTCGTAGATTTACTTCTTTCTTCATCTTTCTTAATCTTCTTCTTCTTCCTTTCATCGTTCTTTCTTTTCTCTTTGTATATTGCCCTCCCTCCTCCTTTTGCTTCTCCTAACCTTCCCATCACTCCTTCTTACTCTCGCTTCTCTTTCCCACCCCTTGGTATGCTTTACTGTCTATGGTTATGGTTTGGTTTACCCTATCACCTTCTCCTTTTCCTACTCCATTCCCTCCTCCTCACCCCAACATCAGTCCTCCTCACCCTCATTTTCCTTTCCCACCCCCTTGCTAAAGCATACTATACAATACTATGTCATGCTTTACCCTCTCGCTTCCTCCTTTGCTTCCTCCTCACCCTCATTTTCCTTTCCCACCCCCTTGCTAAAGCATACTATACAATACTATGTCATGCTTTACCCTCTCGCTTCCTCCTTTGCTTCCTCCTCACCCTCATTTTCCTTTCCCACCCCCTTGCTAAAGCATACTATACAATACTATGTCATGCTTTACCCTCTCGCTTCCTCCTTTCCTCCCTCCTCACCCTCATTTTCCTTTCCCACCCCCTTGCTAAAGCATACTATACAATACTTTGTCATGCTTTACCCTCTCCCTTTCTCCTTTCCTTCCTCCTCACCCTCATTTTCCTTTCCCACCCCCTTGCTAAAGCATACTATACAATACTATGTCATGCTTTACCCTCTCCCTTCCTCCTTTCCTTCCTCCTCACCCTCATTTTCCTTTCCCACCCCCTTGCTAAAGCAAACTATACAATACTTTGTCATGCTTTACCCTCTCCCTTCCTCCTTTCCTTCCTCCTCACCCTCATTTTCCTTTCCCACCCCCTTGCTAAAGCATACTATACAATACTATGTCATGCTTTACCCTCTCGCTTCCTCCTTTCCTTCCTCCTCACCCTCATTTTCCTTTCCCACCCCCTTGCTAAAGCATACTATACAATACCATGTCATGCTTTACCTTCTCGCTTCCTCCTTTCCTTCCTCCTCACCCTCATTTTTCTTTCCCACCCCCTTGCTAAAGCATACTATACAATACTATGTCATGCTTTATCCTCCCGCTTCCTCCTTTCCTTCCTCCTCACCCTCATTTTTCTTTCCCACCCCCTTGCTAAAGCATACTATACAATACTATGTCATGCTTTACCCTCTCGCTTCCTCCTTTCCTTCCTCCTCACCCTCATTTTCCTTTCCCACCCCCTTGCTAAAGCATACTATACAATACTATGTCATGTTTTACCCTCTCCCTTCGTCCTTTCCTTCCTGCTCTCCCTCATTTTTCTTTCCACCCCCTTGCTAGACTATACTATACAAGGCTTATGCTATGCTAGGAGCTGCTTGGCACATACCCGCTTTCTGTGGCGCATACCCGCCGAGCTTTCTTTCTACAACACTAGCCTTACTCCGAGATTAAGCAGTTTCGTTTACGCTAAAAATACTTACGCTGAAAGGTTTGCCGTGAGAACATTTCAGCCAATCACCATTAGGGACATATTAGCGAAGCCGGCTGGCCAATGGGAAAACGCACTTACTCACTTACGCCCCTATTTTAGATGCGAAGCAGCTTACGGCGGAGTTCAATCCGGTGGTAGCGTGCAGCGTCACCACCCTTACTGCGCATGAGCAAACCCTCCCCACACACCTCCTATCCACTCCCCTCTCCCCCTCTCCACTCCCACTATCGCGCGCCTCATTCTCTCCTGCGACGAGTAGGCAGCAGCGAGGCTTCCGGCGTCTTGACGTGGCACGAGCGGCCGAAGGCCGCCTCTAAAGTCCCTAGATTTTCCCTGTTAGAGAAAAATCTAGGGACTTTAGTCTGCGTCTGCTTCTGTGGCTCTAGACGCGGGGAGCTCGTGCTCTCCTTTTCTCGCTGAAGAATCCCACCACGACACCAATTGCAGAGAGGCACACGCACATGATCTTGCGACTTTGCGGGAGTCGAATACCTCGGACGCCGGCAGTTCCACGCAGCGGGAGCTGGATGGAGACTGGAAGACAGTGCTAATTCTACGCCAGAGGGAGGCACAGGCTCGAGAACGCAAGAAAAAAAATTACACTATCTCCCGCTCAAGCTACACATGGTCCCCTTTAGCGGGAGATGGTGTAACTTTTTTTTATAACTATACATCGAAGCTGTAGTCTGCTACAATCTAAGAATAAATATAAGCGCCGCATACGAAACTGCGGTTCCCCTGTAATTCACCTGTTTGAAAGTCGTACGAGCTTGTTAACGTTCGAAGCCCAAGTACTTCACTGCTTCTAACGTAAATACTAGGCACATTAAAAATGCGAGTTCGCTGTTTATAGAATGCAATGGAATGAAAAAACGTTAGTCAGAACCGACTTAAATAAAATATTACTAAAAATGGCAGTTTGTTGTTTACAATAAAATATATTCGCGGTGTGCTGGCGTCAGAATATTTATTTAAATATTTCGGGAGGCTCAAGTTTTTTAACCGAAAACCGACGACACAAACGTTTACCTGTACGGGAAACCATGTTAAATACACAAAAGTGGTTGACGTCACGCAAATGAGCGAACGTAATTATATTGAGCATATTCATGTTGATTTATCTCCAAGTGAGTAGAGTCTGCTCTGTGATTATCGTAAGCGCATCTCCACCAAAAAAATGTTTTGTTGAATTGTTATGCATGTTAATCGTCTATGATATAATTAATTTTTTAAGCACGTTCATTTTGCGTGGGAGGGTGATGGCTGTGGGCGGGGTTTTTATTTATTCCAAGGTTGTATCCAACTACAGGATGACTCATTGATGGGAACTTCGGGGGTGTTCCTCGAAACGCCTTAGTGTTATGAATTTTACGAATTCTTTAAGAAGGCCCGCGCTTCGGGTGGGCGTAGGCGTAAATAACTTACAGCTTTCTTTGCATTCGGGAGTTAAGTACTTTCTCGAACCTTTAAGGGGAAAAAATCAGCTCTTGTGTCGATCGTAAAGCGTCCTAAAGTTTACGGCTTTAGAGATGTATAATTTAATCTTCTCTCAAGCCGGAAACACAGCTATTCGAGACACGGGTTGGTTGATAAGGAAAGATTCACGACCGTTGTGTGTGAGTTTGTTTGTGTCAACGGTAGATGGCAAACTGATGAGGCAACTTGTGCTTTATCGGGATGTTGGTGTAGAAAAGAAATACAACACAAAAAAGGAAAGCAAATAAACAGCATTAACGGCGCGTTCAGTTTTCTCGCGAAACCAAATTATCGTCTGAACACGAAAAATTACGACTTAAGGCAAGTACGAGCGAGCGAGGAACTGCTGGAAATATTAGGTAGTCTGGACGCCTCTGCAGTGAACAGCTGGATAATAAGATGAATACCGCACAGAATGAATGGCTACACTGGTTGTAATAATTTTCGAGCAAGGCGTGCGATTTTTTATAACCCGGCTGTCAGTCGAGAGCAAAGTTTAAACATTAATATCAGTCAAGCTTTTTTTTTTTTTGCGAAGGCGTAGATTCGACGTCTAATCTGCTGAAGAACTCCGAACTTCGAAGTTCTGGCAAATTGATTTATTCACGTAATAGCCCTAAGGGCACCCTTGCCAGGGCATTACATAGGCGAGTGGGTACACACGAAAAGGAAGTGAATAAGGGAAGGAAGACAAAATGAACACTAGTGCACGTAATACAACTCTCAAACATGTTAGGCGGAACAAAATCTGTAAGAAAAATAAAACATGAAATTAAAGCATCTTTATGACAGGCACATCAATATTAGCACAGATATGAAGCTTAGATATTCATTATGATCATAGTATAAATAGATACCAGCAGCGGGCAGATGCAGTATTACATTTTTTTATTTCGAGAGTTTGCCAAACGGGATACATAGTTAAATACACAGATAGAGGCCGGTTTCCGCTATATACATCAACAGTGCTCTATGATGGGGCCCGTATAGAGCCACAAATCATAATCCGGGGGTCTCGTCGGATGGAGGCCCACTGTTCTCAGGTAGCGCCGCCGTATCTGGTTCAGGCCAGGGCATGTCCACGACAGGTGCTTGAGTGTAGCCGCGGACGCTTCAGTGGTGCAAAATGGGCAAGCATCCCCAAATGGGCCATGCAGATGTTACATTAAAATCACACTGATGCAAAATATGTCAGTGCGTGCTTAACAAAACAGGCAGTAATAACCAATATACGTGGAACTGTTCTCCGGAAACAAAACTTTATAAGATAATATTGAGATATATCCTAAAAGAATTCATTGCTGGGATAGCTGGTTCATAACGGTAAACTTCACAGCTCAAATTAGGTATGGGACATAGAAAAACACGCACAATGCAGCGCTTGTCTTGTGCTGTGTGTGTGTGTGTGTGTGTGTGTGTGTGTGTGTGTGTGTGTGTGTGTGTGTGTGTGTGTGTGTGTGTGTGTGTGTGTGTGTGTGTGTGTGTGTGTGTGTGTGTGTGTGTGTGTGTGTGTGTGTGTGTGTGTGTGTGTGTGTGTGTGTGTGTGTGTGTGTGGTGTGTGTGTGTGTGTGTGTGTGTGTGTGTGTGTGTGTGTGTGTGTGTGTGTGTGTGTGTGTGTGTTCTTCTATGTCTCGTATGTTTTTTTGCGATCCGCAGTTTACCCGAGATATTTAGATGTTTGCGTTTGTTTCGATTGAACGTGCCTAACTTTCGGGTTAATGGCGCTCACGTTTGCAATGAATGTAGTCTTGCAGGATACTGGATAGGTGGGAAAGTTGGCTTGGTTTCATTATTATGGTAAAGCAGTGCTACGCAACGAAGGCACAAGCAACCATAACAAAAGGCATGCGATGTTGTCACGTCGTGTTCTCATTCCTTGTGTATTCGTTGTCTAGCGCTGCCTTACCATAAGTATGCAAAGTCTGTTGAGTAGTTCTTGCACTTGAAGATTCTGGATATAGGTGAGGAAAAACAGGTCTTACTTCTTTAGGTATTTTAAGAATAGCGTCATCGCGGTACAATAAGAACTTCTTGGACTTGTGGCCACGTTCTTTTGGCTAAACCTCAAGACGTACTCAAGAAGTACCCAAAAATGTGACTCCACTTATCGTCTTGTTGGGCGGATTGAACACTAATGCCTTTCTGATCGTCTTTCTGTGGATTTCATTGGGGGCACGAACACAGCACTTTGAATACGGAGCACGCGCACGTAGGTCAGTAGTGCCTTGGCGGCGCTTTTGCGTGAGCGGCACGATGCTTCCTCCACAAAGCTAAACCTCAGAGCTCAAATTCAGTACGGGACAATGACAAAAAAAAACACACACACACGCGCACACACACCTACATACATACACACACACACACACACACACACACACACACACACATACACACATACATACATACACTACACACACTACACTACATACATACATACATACATACATACATACATACATACATACATACATACATACATACATACATACATACATACATACATACATACATACATACATACATACATACATACACACGGTGTGTTGCCGTACATGGAGTCACCGAATATTTCTAGACGACAGTCCCATCATACAGAGGAGAGTACACAAACCATCGCGGGCATTCACTAATACGCGTACCCTCATACACACGAATACATAAACACAAATTTTACGCAGGCAGACGCGCGCAGGCAGAAGTGCAAAAACGAAGACAGAGCAAGGCAATGAAACAATGTAACATGATGGCTAAAACTTCATCTCAACTAAAAAAAAAGCTCAACATGAACACACCAGTGTTCTTCTGTGTCCCGTATCACATTTTCGCTATAAAGTTTCGGATTATGAACCAGCTAGACCAGCAACAAGTTCTCTTAAGATACTTGCTTCACAGCCTGAGGCATGGGCCCAAAATGACATGCAGCAAGACAACTTTGACAACGGAAGAACTAATCTGTCATATCACCGACAAGATCGAAGAGCTTCCATTCCTACTGCTTCTTGCTTTCACATACACCTCGCGCCATCAAGAAAACAAAGCTTAGAAAACTCACGGAGTCCCTTGCGCATTCGCCTAAGATGGCTCGAAGGCGACAGCCACCTTTATTTTTTCTTCTCAGTCGATGTATTGTTCCTCCCCTTCCCTCCTCTTAAAGCTTTTGCACATAACGTCGTTTTTCACTGCCTCCGAGATCGCCAGGATTGCAAGCTTTCTGAACCTCGTCTGGTTTCGCACCGCCTCCGTGATCGTCCCCAAGCGAGGATGTTATGTGATGACGTCATGATATGATGCCACGCTATGTGGCGTCAACATGAAGTCATGATAACGTCATAATTTTATCTATCTGTGACGCCATGATGACGTCATGACGTGATGATGTTTTTTTTTTACATCATTCGTGTTTACGCCGACTACGACGGTCGATTCTCGAGTATAATGAGGCATCTATGGCTTTCGCCTTAAAATATCAATGACATGTAAAAAGACAACTTTGAGAGCGGCAGAACTCATCTGTCATATCGCCGAAAATATCGGAAGAGCTTCTTTTCCTGCCGCTTCTTGCTGCTGTGTGCACCACGCGTCACGGAGAAAGAAAGGCTTAGAAAAATTGCCACTATCTACTTCCATATTTCTGTGCACAACCACACTCTCGAAAAAAAAGGAGCCATTTGACTCTTTATGTGATTCTTAACTCGCCCCGTATATGACTCTCTTTAAAGAGACACAAGGACTCTCTTTGGAGATTGTAATACTCTCGTCGGAGAGTCGTGACACCCAAAAAAGAGAGTCAACGTATCTCCTTAAAGACAGTCATATACGTGGCAAGTCAGGACACGCCGAAAATAATGAAACATACTCTTTTTTTTTTTGCTTAGAGTGCACGCCCGTATAGTACTCTTCATACCAGCCAGCAACGCGACTATGAAGTCAGTCGTGTGAGCCTGGATTCTTCGAGAAGACAGGTCGGGGGAAAATGAAGGAACGAGTGGATGCGAGACGGTGGGGAGGCTCGGGCAAAAAATCCTGCTCCCGATTCCTCGGCGACGCCTTTCCGGAATTTATGAATTCTAAACAGGCTCTCATGCCTCCTTCTTTTTCTTTCACTTCCAGTTCCGGTATTGTGTGCACCTTTTCCCCGTTACATCCGGCCACTCCCCCCCTCCCCCTCCCTCCATCCCACCAGGGAGATGCCATTTTCAAAAGCTACGCTTCGGGAGTGAAAGAGAAATGGGATGAGGTTCGTTGAAATTCGAGGCGTCGGGAAGCCGCCCGCCGCCTGATGCTGCTGCGAAGGTGGCAGAGGACAAGCTGCGGCTGGTGATCCGGCTTTAATTCGCCATTCGGCACTGTCGTTATTGGCGTTTCGCTGAAGCTCATGAAAAGAAGCCGCACATTACTGACGACAGATTATCAACATCACGAAATATCGATGCGAAAGGCTTAGATAGCTCGTCAAACGTGAAAATCGGCCGGCGTCGGCGTCAACACGAGTGATACGAAGATCGTCATCACATGATTACATCGCCATGTGACCTCATCACGACGCGACAAAACGTGACGTCATCACATGACATCGGTACTTGGTCAATGGTGGGCCGATCACGGAGGCAGTGCAACATTAGGTAAGGTACAGAAGTTTACAACGCCTCCGATCCTGGAGGCAGTGCAAAACCACGTTAGGTGCAGAAAGTTTTCCGAGCGGGCGGGGCAGGATGAATACATCGATTGAGAGGAAAAAGAAGATGGATTTCACGTTCGAGTCGTCTTAGGCGAACGCATAAGCGACCCTGTGAGTTTTTGACGTTTCGCTGAAGCTGATGAAACGAACCGGTACATTACAGACTACAGATTGCGAACATCACCAAATATTCTTTTTTCAGTGGCGATATCAAGCAGTTCGTCGGGTGATGATGGATCTAGCGAAATACGCGCTAGCCCGTGATTGCGTATCAACTCCCGGCATTGTCGGTTTCATTTCAATGGAGTCTGCGTGAAGAAGAATTTGCGTATTCACGTTTGTGCGAATCCTACATGGGCTCCTAAACTACCTCTGAAAATATAAGAAACGAGCGCGTTATCTTCTCCAGGCGTTTACCGTCTTTCCGGCATAATTGGTGAAGCCAGCAGTCTGTTCGCCTGGCATCATAAAGAAATAAGCTCTTGATTGGCCCATATACCAGGGATACCAGTTGTGACCTGTCTCCTACCCTGCTTTGGAACGCAGTCGCTGCCCCTTCTGCCCTGTCTATGCATCTTGCACGACTATCTTGCACGATCAACCGATTTCGAGCGCTTCGTTATGTGAGTTTTCGACTGCGCAAAACGGACTGCGCAAACGGAGAGAACAGCGTGAAGCCGAGAAGCGCGAAATCCTGATAGGCTCAACGCTATGTGCTGACATTGTCAGCGTGTTCTACGAAGAAGTAAGTGGCGAGGAGCAGATAGCAGCTGCAGGAAGAGTAGTGAAGATGAGAGTGAAACCACTGTCTCGTCTTTGAATTCGGAATGGTTTAGAGGCCCTTTAAGTATAGTCTAGACAACCAAAATAACGACCACACAGTGCATGGTCTGCCGTAAACTAACTATAACGTAAACTAGCCGCTCATAAACTAGGGACCATTAAGCCCGATGAGGTCATCACGACTACCAAATTAGACCAAAGATTTGGTTTGTACCATTTTTTTTCGTACTCACTGCCAACGCCCAGCTAATTTTTTCATCGCAGTGTAAAGAAGAAAGGCGCATCGTATAGACCAGATTACTCCTACTCTCGCACCCACGTTTAGAGCATGCCTACATAATCTTGACCCCAGCTATCATCAGTCGGCCCGGCCACCGCTAGGGCTGTGTGCTTGGTTACGTCATAACTGATGGCGAGCCAGCACTCGCGGCCAGCACCTCCAGCATGCGATGAGGACCAGCCGGACATTATCGTGGTCGTCCGTTCCGCCCGACCAGCAGGCGCCCATAAAAGATGGCTGCCCCCTGCAATCGATGAAAATTGTGTTCTATATCGAGGTATTTACGTCTTGATGCATTATACACGACTCTAACCGGAACTCGTATCTTTACGTCACTGCAATATAAAGAGTGAGGCAATCCTAAGCGCAATGCAATGGACCATATGGTTAGAGACAATCATGATAATGAAATGATAATTCAGTCCCATCACAGTAACTCAGCTGAAGTATGAAACCCTACGAGTTTGTTTCTTTCTTAAAATTTTCAGTTTAGTCCTGTGTACTGATTCTAAGCCTCTATTAAAAAATTATCGGTGGTAGGCTGGGTCACTTCGTCATGATGTTAAAAAAAAAATCACAGCATATCCACGGAGTGAATGATGATGAGTGGGCGAAGCTGCGGAGGTTCATCGGTAAACCGTGAATCTTCCGTGAATTCTGCCCAGTACATCATCACCGACGTGAGATCGGGCGCGTTTATACTAAAGGTTCGATGAGTTATGACGACTTGCAGCTCACTTTAATTTTACATGTACGCTGTGAATTTTCATTGTTTAGAAAACCATTGCTTTAGAAAACATCTGGCGTCTTTCGTTAAGCAGCTGGCGTCTTTTCGTTTTGCTTTAGAAACATCTGGCGTTCTTTCGTTTTGCTTTTAGAAAACATCTGGCGTCTTTCGTTGGTTTATTTCATCAATCAACGGCGTTTTGAACAAAATTTTTATTGTTTAATCACGCACAGGAGAAATCTCACCAGGCACTACCTTGGAGGTAAACAATGGCTGCTAATGGGAATGAGAGACAGAAGAAGTCGGCTTTTAGCTAACACTTACACTTCTACTTCTACTAACGTTTCCTACTGGAACATGCCAATGGCTGCTAATGGGGAATGAGAGACAGAAGAATTCGGCTTTTAGTTAACGCGCACGCTGCGAATTTTTATTGTTCAACAACGCACAGGAAAAATCTCCCACCGGCACCACTTTGGAGGTCAAGATCTGGTACTAGCGTTACGACTGGTTACGCACTACTTCGACTACGAGGGACGAACGGGTGCCGCCTTAAGGAGCTTCGCCCCTAAAATACACCGCTATATTAACCACTGCTATGCCGTGAAGCTTTTACCATCACACTATAGTCGTTTACTATCTTAGAATATATGTAAGCTCCACCCACCGCTGACGCTGTCCCACCCGGACAGAATTTTCGTAGACGCCCAATCCAATCGCATTTGCTTGTTTTCGCGACCTCAAACACCTTTCGCGCATTTCGGGCAGGTGATTTTCCCATACAGACACATGTTCGTGTCGCTGGTTTTCGGTGGAAAACTTGATCTTCCTGCCAAATTTCAGCCTAGATTCTGGCACCACGGCCCAGCCAAACGTAATATTTTAAGTAGAGACGACGTACTTTTAATTCTCAATATGCGTTAACAACCTAGCACGACTCTCTGGCACAGATAATTGACAGGCGCGCCGCAATTCAGGCGGTGGAGCCTGTAATTATTATTAGGTTGTAACCGACTGTAGTCTATGAAGGACGCCTTAGTGGAGGCGTTCGTGTTAGTTTTGATCAACTAACTTGCTTTTATCGATTAGCCATGCATGGCAGACGAGCATTGTTTAGCTTTCGCTCTTCATCGGAACACGGTCCGCCGTGCGCAGAAATGTGACCCTCGACCTCTCTCTCTCAGCAGTTCGAGGCACTCAACCGTCGCAACGGGCGCGCAAAGGAAGTCAGCGTACGCCGCGAGGTCTTTGGGCAGTGTTGACACAGCTTGCCGGAGAGTAGAGTGGATTCATTTGCGGGCGCCCGTGTCTCGCGTTCGGGGGGTTTTGTTGCCGTCGTTGTAGCCCTTCCGGTGAAGGTCTCTACGCCGCGGCACAGAATCGTCCCCGTGCAAACATGGTCGGGTAAACCGCCGCCCACTACTGCGCGGGCCCACGCTCTTCGCGAAGCGTAAAACTATGCAGCTAGGCTGAAGCTACGACTCATGTTGTTGGGCCAGTCGTGGGCCGTACTCGCCGAAATTATACGCGCGTGAAAAATTTTATGGAGACGCAGATGCCTTTGTATCGTCCGGAACAAAGCGCGAATCGCAAACTTCGTCATTGTCACGTTTAAAACAACATGTCTACTGCTTTATTGATGAATCAACGGAACAAACGTTGGCAATATATTGGGAACTACACTGTGAACAAGGATCTCGAGTTTAAAACAATACGTCTACGACAGGTCTACGTTCAGATCTGTTCTAGCTGTTCATGAGAAGACTTCTTCCATATATCTGCTATAAGACACATCTCGACCAGATATAGCCCCTAGCTAAACTCAGCCTGCTGCCTGAAATAGTGCTTTAGTGATGAAGCAACAAAACAAACGTTGGCAATGCATTGCGAACGAACATTCAGAAACAAGACTCCCGTCTGTTGGTAACATTGGGAACAAGGCTCCCATCTTGGAGCCGAAACGTCAAAGTAAATAAATTTTCACCTTGGTCGGCGTCTTTCGAATTTTTCACCGATGTTCCATTTAGCCCAGACGGGATTTCGTCAGACAGTCGACTTCAAAACGTTGGCAAGTTGTTGGTCGAACACACGATACTATTCGCGCGTCAGCGATTTCACTAAAAAAGCCATGCACACACAAAAAAAATGCATTCGAGAAGAAATCACGTAAGCGCCGTTCCTATTCTGATTATGATGGTGGTCTATTTCAGCTCTACTGGGAGACCTTAACCGGAGATCCACTACAAGACCTCTCGTAGAGGTCAATGATTGGCGAGGCATTGCGAAAGATGAGTCGTTATATCCGTCGTCTGATTTCATCATTACGATTCACCGTACTGTCATCGGTTAAGTTTGATATTTATTTGCCCTATTGTTATTCCATATAAATCTACCATTATTATACGCTCTGCTAGTTACAAAACCTGGTTACGGGTTTTCGAAATAACGTGCACTATAAATACCACGCGCTCGGCGTAATCTACAAAGCATTAACATCTTCTAACGGTCCCTTCACGTCACGTCGGTTCGTTTTCCTGATAAATGATTCGGTGGATCTCACTAGGTGCACTACATTTAGATCGAAAATGCATTCGCTCTAGTGATAGCTCTTTACTGATGTATGTCTACGAGAGATAGACCGGAATGTAAAAGAGACACACATGCTGGTGCCCGCACACAAGGAGCAGTTTGGATAAGTCGACATGTTCTCAATGTCCAGCAGCTGGGGGTTATTATGATTATCATAACCGCCATATTATGGCGGGGGGTGTAGTGAGGGATGGCGGCCACCCCTCCTAATCATCTAAGAGGGGCTCCAAGGCCGAGCTTGTGCATCTTAACAAGCACAAATCAAAAGTCACAGAAGCAAGGGACATGTACGTACACAGAATGTGTTCTTCCTTCTGGGATCCTTCCTATGCGATTGTTGATTTGGGCTTATTAAGATGCACAAGTTCTTGGCATCTTCGACAAATCGCACTGGTGCGCACCGGGGCGCCCTGGTGCGCCGTTTCGTCCAATCGTCGTAGCGCCCGGGTGCCCCGCTGCGCACCGGTGCGATTTGTCGAAGATGGCATCAGTTACCACCAAGTAGCTCAAATTTCAGCGTTGATTACTCCAAGGCAGCCCCGTATCTTTGATCAGTCGGGTCTGTCTTGTCATTGTTTAATGCGGACGGTTATGGCTATGCAGGTTTTTGACAACAACGGCGGCCGAGGACCACTGATGTTGAATTCCAAGAACGATTTACTTACCACCTTTTAATAGCGAAGCTACATGAGCTAGCCGTAGTTTGAGTGGCCTGTTGGTATTTGCCGCGCGGCCTACGCGAAAACTATAATCATCATAAACGGGTATGTGTCACAGAAATTGGGTAAATCCCACTGCTCATCGCTGGTCCACTAAAAGTGAAGAAGTCAACAGTTAGCCCAAACAAATGACTGCAAAGCGACGGCGGCGAGCCGAAGACCCCGAGTACCTACAACGAGAGAATTCTAGGGAACGGGAAAGGCAACGGCGGCTGGGATAAGATCCCGAAGCGATGGAAGGCCTACGCCAACGTCGACGTACCCGTATATCTACGCGAGGTGTGAACGCTTGGTTTCAGTGCGCGTTTCTCTCTCTGTAGTTTGGACATCCGTGTCATGTCGGGACTGTCTGTGGTTTAACTCGAACTTCCATGAGCCGAGAATCAACGCAGAAACAACATAGCATCACCTAGTTAAAGCCTAGGAACGACCTTTAAGCAACCTAGAAGCAACCTGCATCACCTAGCTAAGGCCTAGAAACAGCCTAGAAGCAACCACGTGAGTCTTCAGAATCGTACAGTTTTGCTGCTTCAAGCTTTTCGTGGCTTAGTCCAAGCTTCGCCTGATTTTTTCCCCCGTAGAGGCGGGGACAGAAGGCAGGCCGTCGTGAGCAGTACGTAATTGCTTCATTTTCCTTTCTGCATCCATTGCGAAGCTTGCCTTTTGTCGGACTCGTCCAGTGGGGGGAGGAATGGGTGCTGCGGTGACACTTGCCCCCTTAATGAAGAACCCGCCGCGTGCCTATGCCGGTTATTATCATTCACAATAAAGAATGAAACAAAGAAGATAACTATTTTAGGCAAGGTAACCGGTGCGTAATTATTCGATTGCAATAATAATAATAATAATAATAATAATAATAATAATAATAATACTTTATTAACATTTGGCACAATAACAATGTGATACAAAATTGGCCTGCCAAAGCCTCATTGGGCTTGAAGGGCAGAGCCGGCAGACAGCAGACAACAGGAATTCATTTGTCTATAGGACCACTTAAATGCAGACACCTCTTTTTAAATCTTTTCGCGCATACATACAAACAATAGACGCGCATGTACAACAGTGCACGAAGAAATGAAACTAATGGTAATACATATAACGTCACCTAGCCTTACATGAGTTGACCATTCGTAAATGGCAAACATAAAATAATAGAAGACCATCAGCCGGGTGGCGCGGGGTCTCCCCTGCGTCTTCTCTGGACCCCAATAAAGATTGCATCATCATCATCATCATCATCATCATGTAAAGAAAAAAAATAAGCGGGAAAACCATGAAAAACGAAAGAACACATGATAAAGCAATGTAACATCATTCAAACCTGTAGAGAAAAAAAAAATTAGATGCCTTTAATACACCCACAGCTATGCGCAGCCTGAAATACATGGTTACCTTAAGGTTTTGATACCGCAGCGGCATTTACCGAAGGAAAAGTAAAGACATCACGAAGTAGTTAAAGATTGATACGACGGAGAAGTTGCTT